>NW_027633125.1:0-52500 GCF_053919585.1 Euprymna scolopes
TTTTAATTATGTGCAATAATGTGTAAAAAAATTGTTTTAATTATGTGCAATAATGTGTAAAGAAATTGTTTTAATAATGTGTAATAATGTGTAAAAAAATTGTTTTAATTATGTGCAATAATGTGTAAAAAAATTGTTTTAATTATGTGCAATAATGTGTAAAGAAATTGTTTTAATAATGTGCAATAATGTGTAAAAAAATTGTTTTAATTATGTGCAATAATGTGTAAAGAAATTGTTTTAATAATGTGTAATAATGTGTAAAAAAATTGTTTTAATTATGTGCAATAATGTGTAAAAAAATTGTTTTAATTATGTGCAATAATGTGTAAAGAAAAGTTTAATTTTCCTATTTATAATACTTAAAGAATGATTAAAACAAATTTTTAATTGCGTCTCCCAGTATATCTGACTTATAAAATGTATAAGTTTCTTGATAAATATTTTGTCAATTTCCGACTTCAGAACCGGAAGCAACCTTCAAGTAGATCGTTTGTAGTTGTTAATTTGATTTTAGTATGGTCATTAATCATGAACGCATAAGTTAAGTCATTAAAACAATGCCATTTGCAATCCTCTCTGATCCATTTGACATTGCTTTTGGAACGCCCCTTGTATTTGAATTTGTTTAATTAGGGAGCTAAAGTTTGTTTAGTTAGGGAGACTTTGTGTTAATGTATGTGACGGAGCTAACACTTCTGAAAAGGTTTAAATGTATTTGAAATTCAGCGCGTGTCTATGGAATTTACTGCTTTACAGTTGGTGATAGTTTCTTTCATAAAACCTCACGTCGATTTTTGATATTATGAATAGGAAGATATGTCGAGATTGAATGTAGTTGATAGGGATTAATCATCATCATCATCATCATCATCATCATCATCATCTCGTATGAATCCGAAGATTCTATTTTTGCCTTGGTTTTTTTTTATACCTTTTCCAGCCAGAATTCTTTCTAAAAAGACATTGGGTACTTACCGGAAGAACAACGAAAGGTTGCTAACAATCTAAGTTAATATTATTTTTGTGGAACGAGCTGGATTCGGGCTTATAACACCCAGGTCGCCAGTCTGTGTCGTTTACCACTAGGCCACCGTCAGTTCCTAGGGAAGAATCGAATTCCCTGAAACCAAACGAAATAAAAATGGAATTCTGATAACGTTTCAGACAAATTCACACAATTTAAAAATGATGTCACGTGATGCACATAAAATGATTGATAAATTCTCGGAAGATATTGGAATGTAAACTCATTATCAAACTTAATAGATTTTTAATATTACTTGAAAGTGAAGAGAAAAGATGCTCATTGTAAATCCAAGTTGATCTAATCTAATTTATAAAACTCACTATGTCTGTCTGTCTGTCTGTCTGTCTTTGTATTTTCAAGCTCTATTTCTACTGAAACTAAAAGTTGCAAAGCAGCGCTAGGGGCCTCAAATCATTGGATTTTTATGGACCGTTCTTTTATGGGTCTTAGCCATGTTAAAATAGATTTTAAGGGGTCAAAAATGGGTCAAAATTGAAAAAAGTCGCTTATACATTTTGTACATTCATCTTAATTTATTTGTAATCAGTTAATATGCGTGTCAGGTTGTTATAGTGGTAATGTCACCAGCTTTGAATGCTACAAATTAAACTATCATATTTAAGCATATTTTACGCTTAGGCAAAGCCCTCTCCCCGCTAGTACTATGATAAAATGTAATTTGTATTTCTATTGCTTTCTTGTGGAAACAAAATACTAGCGCTTCGGTGTAACACGCTTGCCATAAATATATTTTTATACAATTATATATACATAGTGCCTAAAAATGTGCCCACACTTCAAATTACGATAAAACATTTATTTATAAATATAGAGTGAAATAGCATATCTTAGAACACGGAAGACAAATGTAATTGAAGAATCATATTCGAAAATGTTCAAATTGATGACCATTCGTGTGGCGACAACGCTAGTAACGAGCATCAATGCAACTATTCCACATCCTACTGTTACTGCTGGGAAGTTTATATAGTATTCAAGTGTGACATGAGGATTTATAGAACCATATTACATGCAATTATAGCGATTAATGGATCCATGCAATTTTAAAGTTGCCTCATCGCTCCACAAAGTTTTGTGTGGAAACTCTGCAACTTCTTATACCATTCAGGTCCCATTCACAGAATTAAACCCTTCGATCAGGATCGTATTCGTTGACAGCATGGATTAGTGTTGGGATGTATCATTTCTAATGCAGACGCTTCATGATGCGATAGACAAGTGGTTCTCACTCTTTTTTTGTGCACATGGACCCCTTTTTCCTTCTTTTTTCTTGGTGGACCCCCTCATAAGTATTGGTCATAGTATGAGAGGGCGAAGGCCAGGCAGGCAATACAATAGGAACAGAACTAATCAACTGAGGTGCATATTTAAAAAAAAAGTTCGTATCACCTTTTTCTTCTTTTTATTCCTTTCAAAGACATTTTATGGAAATTTTTTGAAATCTAGAAACTACATTCAAATTCGTTTGAATGTCTACTTCAGCTTTTTTCACATAAAACCAAAATTATAGTAGAAATTAAAATTTTAATAATAAAAACTATTATGAGTTGGTTTTATTCAGGGGTCACGAAAATATCATTGTGGACCCCACTTTGTTATATTTTGAACGTGTCCCCCTCCCCCGCCAAGTATTCTATGAACCTCTGCAGTCGACACTACTTTTTAAAATGTGGGTTTCCCGAACAATTTGTCGAATTGATTCCTGTGAGGATTGAAGGAGTACATGGTCTTCTTTACTAGGACGCATAGAAGTCCGTTGTCTACAATCTTTCGTGTTGATGTTCTGGACTGTTCCATCAGCTTTAAATGGTTCGATGCCTCGGTGACGGCTTTGCAAATACTCTTTTGAATCGTCTTTACACCTCAATGGCGTTTTGTGTCTTCCATAAACTATTCAGGAGAATTTCAGGAGAAATCATTACTATATATTGGACACATTATAAGAATCAATTGAGTATTGACTCTATAATAATAAATACGAAATCTGCATACATTGTAGTATCTTATTTAAGCGTATTTTGTCAACGGGCAATGTCAGGAACCTCGCTAGTCACATAATATTTATGTGTATATACATGAAACAGGTATTCATACTCTCTCTCTTTCTCCCTCTCTCTTACACACACGCATATATATATACTAGTCAGAAGAGCCAGCGTTGTTCTGGAATTCTATGCCTTATTTTTATTTCAATTCTGCATTTTCTACATTTGTTGGCCACACGATCAAGCAAAAAATAACCTTCCTCCCTCTATTCCTCCCATTTGGTCTTTTTTTTTTCTTCACACACACACACACACACACACACACACACACACACACACACACACACACACACTCTCTCTCTCTCTCACTCTCTCTCTCTTCCTCTCTCTCTCTCTCTGTTTATCATTTTCTCTCTCATCTTCGCCTTTTTTTCTCTACCCCGCTCTGGGAATAGACTACAGATTGAATATATCGTAACCATGAAACAATGTCAAGTATCTTATTAAATGTTATCGTATATGATGACTTTTAACGCGGGTGTGTTTGCGCTAACTAATTTTTCGTTATTAAACACAGAAACATGGCATTTGGTAGAGATGACGTTCTACTGATGTTCATATTCCTAAGCTTACACACACACACACACACACACACACACACACACACACACACACACACACACACACAAGAAAAACGGATTACACTTCAAAGTTAAATAATATTTTGTTAAATCATCAAATCAATGAGGTAAGATACCTCTTTAGGCCACGACATATCGAAGCCTAGAGCTTCTCGTTAGAAATGGTGAAAATTGTCAGGTTTTTATATGCATAATATCTGACATAAGGATATTAGCTTGGAAATAGATAAAGATACTCTATATATAGACTAAAACATGCTCTGATCTGAAATAACAGCAAGGGGAGACTTGATTCAAAACATTTTACATATGTTATATCTCACTCCTTTTGGAAATAGGGTATCTCCAATATCAAATAATCCCTATACACTGAAAACTACTTATGAAAATTTATGTATGAAAACCAAAGAGGAGAGATATAACATATGATAAATATTTAAGATCAAGTATCCCCTTGCTGTTATTTCAAATAATTTGAAACCATAGCAGCAAGTTTTGGTATCCCCTCTATCAAGGCCAGGGGGTAGGGAGAAATATCAGGTATTTTATAATTCATATGCAAAAGTAGGAAAACAAATGACTATGATTGAAACATTTTATGGCTGTAAACACGTGTCAAAAATAGGCTCTGAATTAGTGATGATCCCTTTAATGTGCGACCTTAAGGGCAAATGTCACATAGTCCACTATACAATTCAGGTCATTAGCTTTTGAACGTGTCTTTATTTGTTAAATTCTGATCAGTAGTCGCTGATATTTGGAACTTATAAAATTGCCCCAAAAAGTTATCTATCTATCTATCTATCTATCTATCTATCTATCTATCTATCTATCTATCTATCTCTCTCTCTCTCTCTCTCTCTCTCTCTCTCTCTATATATATATATATATATATATATATATATATATGAATATTGAGCACGATTGGATTATTCAAAAGAACGGCTCAACAGGAACCTATTTACATTGGACTTGAAGACGATCATGTTGTATTCAGCTGGAAAGAAGGCCCGCAATACAGAGTTCCATAGGCGAGCAGTTCTTGGAGAAAGGCTTTGTTCATGGAATCTGCATTTTTATTTGGGCACAGATAGAGAGTGGGAGAAATTGTTGATAGCATTTGTAGAAAGACAAGTGCTTGTTGGGGAAGCCTTGAAGAGGGACGATAGATTGAAGCTCAGACGAATACTCGCAGATAGAGTAGTGAAAGACTCGCAACATCTCTTCTGTGGAAAACAGAATGAAGCTGATTTTGATATTTGTCAAGGCTGAATAGGGTGCACCGAGCAGTTCTTTCCAAGATGTGACAACAATACTCCATTTGAAGTAGTTGGCCCTTACACAAGTAGAGAATTGCGTCGTGTGTGAAGTATCTTTTGGAGCAGTAGAATTGTGCAACATTTTTTCCAGCGACCTTGGGAACAGATTTGATGTAAGTCTTCGATTTCGGGTCAGGATTGAAGGTAAGCTCCATAGGCTTATCAAAACAGGGTACTTCTTATCAATTGGGGCCAAGTTGAGCGATAAGGGAGCGATAAGGGAGGGAGGCAACTTTAACGTGGCCCCTCCCGTAATCTCCAATGAATTATTACTAGAAAAATATCTGGGAGACCAGTGTTAACAATAGAATCTTCCGATTCATACGCTATGATGATGATCTATTGGTTAATAAAATATTAATTAAATACCAATTGTTATAAATTGTTATCATTTATGAAGAGATAGTTATTTTCTAAATCTTTATTTTGCACATCTGTTTATTCAGCCGATAAAAAGAATCGTTTTTGCTGTATTATTATAATATTTAGTGTGGGATGCCCTTTTCTCTACCCTGCAACCTCTCTCCCACAGAAGAGACGTTGCGAGCCTATCCTTGTTTTATCGTTATTTTCATGGTAGGTGCTCGTCTGAACTCCAATCTCTGGTCCCCCTCGCCAATCTTTCACGAAAAACACCCGTCTAGCTGAATCCACTGTGAAAAATTTCCCCCACTCTTTATCTGTGCCTAAATCAAAACGTGGATTCCATGAACAAAACTTCTTTCTTAGAACTGCACGCCTGTGGAATCCTGTTCCGTCTACCTGCTTCCCACCTGACTACAACTTGGATGTGTTCAAGTCCAACGTTAACAAATTCCTAATGAACTGCCCCCTTAAGTAAACACTTTATCAAATCTCCACACTAACGTAATGTACTTGCAATAACCCTTATCCCTGAGTGGCTTCCGGGCCTTGATAAGTCGTGACCACTGTGTAAAAAAAATATGATGTACATATTATTATAATACATATTATTATAATACATATTATGATGTACATATTATGATATGCATATTATGATGTGCAAATTATGATATGCATATGATGATATGCATATTATGATATGCATATTATGATAATAAATATTAAGATGTGCCATATTTTTATATGCATATCATGATGTGCAAATTATGATATAGATATTATGATGTGCATATTATAATATGCATATTATAATATGCATATTATGATGTGCATATTATAATATGAATATCATGATATTATAATATGCACTACTCCTCTATCCATTCCTAAGAACATATTACAATAATCCTTTCAATCTTTACTTGCATCGTGTTCATTTTTCGATGACTTTTATTGATGAAGGGTTACTATTCGGTAAGCGTAATATGCATATTACGCTTACCGAAATGAACACGATGCAAATAAAGATTGAAAGGATTATTGTAATATGTTCTTAGGAATGGATAGAGGAAATTTAACCATTTCAGAGAGATGATGAATGACACGCTTTGAATTGTGAAGCAATGGTTGAGCAATCTCTAACCATTTCTCTCCTAAGTCGACACTGCTAGGAAATGTCAAGGACGACTGGAAACAATGCAGTAATAAGCGGAGAACACATACAGCACTTGGTTTTACCAAACGGTCGCTAATTTTAGAACAGGCTCAGCGATGCTTAACTTCAGTGATCTAACCGGAGCCGATGTGTCCACGTGGTCATGTCGTTTATAAGAATACTCCTATTGTAAAATAACCTCATTAAAAAGTTCGAAACGAAGAGAAGAGTTGCGTCGTAAGAAATAAAATTTAATTTGCATTAGTTAAATGGAAATAAATGGAAATCAATTTCAAAATGGCGGCCGTGAAGCGTTCGTATTGAAGAAGTCAGAAAGACTCATAAAATAGTTTACCCCCCCCTGTAATATACGAAGATTGTTTCAAAATTCAAGTTTGGTATTTTTAACTCAAAAATTGAAAAGTTACGAAGACGGGAGTGGTACCATTAAAACGAGCCACCTTTTGTATCCCAGAATAAGCATAAGCATCCAAAGTGTACTTTTTCATACGAGAGTCGTTACAAAAGTAAATTCTCTACTTTTTTTTAAACTAAAAAGTTAAAGAGCTACGAAGGCGAGAATGATACGACTAAAACGAGCGACCTTTTGTGCTCCAGAATTTTTTTTTTTTTACAAAATCACTATTATTCTAAACACTCTTTGCGAAGAATTCAATAACACATCTCTGCTTTTGACGCCCGTCTATGACAGGAGTTGCGTTCTCAGAGTCTCACAATGCCAATATTTGCAACAAATGGTCGAAAATATTAAAATGTAGGAAACGAACCACTGAAGTAATCATAAAGTTTTTACACGAATTGTTTGGCTAGTTCGCTTTGTAAAATTATGGGATACACTAGAGAGCATCTTCTATCTTTATAAACTCACAATTTCTCCATGCATGAAGTATTGTAGCTGGTATACCACTAGTCTCTCACCCTTAAACATCCCTGTGCCTGTTTTCAAAATATTTTAATGGAATGTGTTCTTGCGAACTTGTGCCCCTCAATATACCCCCGACTAATCAGACAAGCAGCAAAATCCCACATCTTCAATGTTGATACCCATAGATGCCAGAAAGCCTTCTACTCTAATAATTTATTCTCGCAGACTGCTAAACTTTGGAATTTCCTCCCAGTGTCCCGCTTTCCTGACTGTACTAACATGCAGAAGTCACATTTATGTAATGTGAACAGTTACATCCTGCTCAATCTCACTACAATTAGCCCCTATCATTCCAAGTGGCAATATGACTAATTTGGACTGAAAGAAAATAATTAAAAACCAAAAGCAAAACAACGTTTGATAAGTTATTGTCAACCCAGACAAAACCAGGACGTTAAAATGTTACAAAAGAAACGCTTCAAAGTGGAGAGCACATTTTCTTTGGGATATTTAACATCAATATAGGGGAACAGCTGTAGTAGATAAACGGATTGGACACATGATTAACATGGTAAAGCGACCAATGTTTACCAAGAAAAACGCATGAACCAAATAAGGAAACGATATTAGAGAAGACAAATAAATGTTGTGTTCGACACATTTAAGATACCAATCACAAAAACGGGTACTGAACAATGAAGATCAAAAAAGAAAATGGAAGATCAAGTGTAATGAACTTTAAAAGAAAAAAAGTATTGACTTCATGTGGATCAAGGCTGATAGGGGTTGGACGTTGATTTACAATAAACATTATGTATATAGCAGCTTCCGACAAAATTTCGAAGAAGTCTCTTCGCAACTTTAGTTGCGTTGATACTCTGCACTACTAAATACCAGTCGAGGATATGGTTTCGACAATCAGTACGGCCCTTCGTCTTTCGGGTGGAGTAAATTTATTGCTTTCAGTCCGAGGCGTTTCTGCCGGGAAATGTCAACAGGGATGGCCAAGAAAGTTTTGCTAGACTAGAGTATTCCTCATTTTGCAGCACTGGCTTAACCTTCCCCACCTTCCTAACTTTGTGTCACATCTTCATGCAGGGAGAAGGAAGTCAATAACAGCAGTCTTTATCCAACATACTATTATGCACTTAGAGAACTAGAATGCCTACTAAAGAGAACTTGAATGCCCACTAGGCACTATCCTCGACTGTTTGTCAGGAAATGTCTGACATGAGGATACTTTTTCCTACAAGTAAATCCTGACCAAATATTGAAAATATCATCGTATTCGCAACCCAAACACCATCTCCTCTGTATAGCTAATCAACTGGCTTTTACAAGGAATGGCGCACCTTCTCCAAATGATGCTACCCCAAGTTAACAACACGAAGCCGGATACTTGCCCAGATTAGATGAATTATTGCTCTGGAATCCAGTAAAACCGAAAGATCATAAGAAAGATATCACATATTTATATGGTAAATTGAAAAAGCGGGAAATAATGTTCTTAACTTCTTTACTAACTCAGTTTTTGAGAGACAAAGGAAAACTTTAGTGGAATATTCGAATATCTATGCATTTCATATAGAGATTAAGTGTTAGACCAAGACCTTTGAACGAGGAAAAAATCAAATAAGAGTAAACACTTTTGTAACTATACCACCGTGTTGTCTTATTGGCCCTTCCAAGCCATAACATATAGAAAGAATCCAAACTGCCAGACATCCCTACCGATGCCTCCGTTCAGTCTTGAAAAACAAAGGATATCCCTTTAGGAGCAGCTGCGCATGTAATTGTGAGGCAAGGATTGCGCAATATCCCAACCACACCTCTCCTGAATTGGCACTGTTTGAGTCCAGTGGCAAGGAGAAGTCCAGAACGACTGGAAACAATGCCGAGATAAGCGGAGAGCACATACAGCACCTGGAAGTCGTAAATGGTTACCCATTTAGTACTGACCAGGTCCAACATTGCTTAACTTCGGTGATCTTGGGGGAACCGGCGTGTCAATGTTATTATGCTGTATTTTCAGACATCCCATAATTTGTACCTAAACAAACAATAGAGGCATCAGATATAACACATCATTATCATGAAGAACACTATCCATAACTCTACTGAGAAGAGGCAGAGAGTACTGCGATAGGTGTATCAGAATTTTTGTAGGAATTTTTGACACCCCTAACACGAAACTGTGAATAAAATATAAAAATCTCGTAATTTCTCTGTTAAAAGGTGGGTTGTTTATTTTCTTTATGGATTATACAGGGTGTTTCAAAAGTCTTGCGAACATTACAAATGCGTATATCTCATGAACTATTCCAGGTAGAAAAATGAAACTGGTGCCATTTTAAAGCTTGCTTAATCAAGTTTTTGGTCATACTAAGGATTTTCGTCTTATCTTTCCAGGTGCAGTAATGGCGTTCTCTAAACAAGGCAGGGCATTTTGCGTCCTCCAATTTGCAAAGACTGAATCGTGGACATGTGTTCAGCGTGCATTTCGCAGGAAATTTAAAAAAGAAGCCCCTGAAAGGAAATCCATTGTCAGATGGCATGCTAAATTTGTGAAAGATGGGTGTTTGTGCCCAAGTAAGCGAACAGGTCGCCCTTCAACTTCAGAAGATGCAGTTGAGCAAGTTCGGACAGCCTTTCAGCGGAGCCCCCGTAAATCAGTGAGAAGAGCCAGCAGGGAACTTTAGCTTGCTCCAGCAACTGTCTGGCGTGTCTTAAGGAAACGACTGCAAATGGTACCTTACAAGCTCAAGTTGGTCCAAAAGTTGAAGGACACTGATAAGCCACTTCGCCGTGACTTTTGCATTGCAATGCAAGAGAAGTTGGAAGATAACGGCTTTGATGACCGGCTTGTTTTTAGCGTGAGGCGACCTTCCATCTGAATGGCAAAGTTAACAAGCATAACACTCGCATATGGGGTACTGAGAATCCTCATGAACTTCTTGAGCACGAGCGAGATTCACCAAAAGTGAACGTGTTTTGTGCAATTTCCAAGAAAGATGTCTATGGACCGTTCTTCTTTGAAGAGGCAACTATCACTGGTGAATCCTATCTCAACATGCTGGAAGACTGGTTAATGGCTCAGTTGGAAGAAGCAGAATCTGATGACTTCATTTTTCAACAAGATGGTGCACCACCACACTGGAGTCTTAGAGTAAGGCAGTTTCTTAACACAAGGCTGCCTGGTAGATGGATTGGGAGATCTGGGCGAGGTGATGACGTTCTTATGCCCTGGACTTCTAGGTCTCCAGATCTTACTCCGTGTGTCTTTTTCCTTTGGGGCTTTGTCAAGCAACAAGTCTATGTGCCGCCCCTTCGAAGAAATATTGACGAACTAAAGGCTCGAGTAACGGCAGTTGTGGGAACCATTGACGTCAAGATGCTGGAACGCGTTTGGCAGGAAATGGACTATCGACTAGATGTCGGCCGTGTGACGAATGGTGCTCATATTGAGCAACTTTGAAGATTCCCCACAAAACTTGAAACTTTATCGTTTCCAACGGTACCAATTTCATTTTTTAACTCCTAATAGTTTTTGAGTTATTAAAAATCGTTATGTTCCCAAGACTTTTGAAACACCCTGTACTTCCAAAATAAACTATTAAAGTTGTTTTAAAAGTAATAGAAATATTTTTTTAAAAACAGTAATGAATTTTCCGAACTCAATATTTTTCAATTTTTAAACTTTAAAAATCTATCAAAATTTTTCTATTGATTCTATTTTTACGAAATTTTATGTTCTTTCCAATAAACCCAATATAATATTTTAGACAAACGTTTTTATTTAAATTCACGCCCCCCATTTTCAAGTGTCTATTAAAAAGTAAATAATTAATTTGCTCACCGAAAAGTAAATAATTAATTTACTCACAAATTGAAGAGAAAAGGTCAATAAATAATATATTCAATTTAAAAAAAAACAAAAAAACGTAGTGTGTTTTAGAATTTTACCTGTAAAATTTAAAGTTTAAAACTTTTTTTTAAACCACGTTATTTGTTTTTTCTTTTTTTTTAATGGAACCTTGGTCCTTGCTCCTTTAATTGAAAAAAAAATTAGGGCTTGAATTACATTTTTCGAGGAGTTATAAGCTTGGAAAGACAGGGGGTCGAATAATTCACGCCTCCCATTTTGAAATGTCTATTAAAAAGTAAATAATTGATTTATGTACCAAAGTCTTATATATCACAAATTGAAGAGAAAAGGTCAATAAATAATATATTCAAATTTAAAACAAAAAAGTACTGTTTTTTAGAAATTTACCTGTAAAGTCCGAAGTTTAAAACCTTAAAAAAAAAAAAAACACGTTTTTTTTTTTTTTTTTTTTTTTTTTAATGAAACATTGCTAATTCAATTGAAAAAACATTTTTCGAGGAGTTATAAGCTTGGAAAGATGGGTGGAATTATTCACTATTTTCACGAAATTTCTGACACACCTAGTACTGCGATCTTACGGGGGAGGAGGTCGGCTTATTACCACTAAAATTTTAAATAAATTCTCACATGTTATTAACTAGAAATCTATTGTAAACGGCTGTTGCGATAACGCAAAATGATTTGCAACGGTTATCGAAAGTGGCGAAAACTGCAAAAAATCTGGGGGAGGCTTGTTACCACTCGGAAACAGACGAACACCTATTGTTATTACTAGTGTACGATCAGGGATAATAACTCGCCTGAAAACATAAATATACTACTATTACTAATACTACTACCACTGCTGCTGCTGCTCCTCCTGCTGTTGCTACTTATAAGAAAGACGAAGAAAGTTGCGAAATGGTCTTTTTCTTGATCATTATCAGCGTGTGAAAAAGAATAAAATGCGGCAAAAACTACGTGACAAGCTAATACATTACAGATGCTCTTCGTCACACATCGCAATCCATATGGAAAGCCACCGATTCTTTCAAACACAGACACACGCACACATACATATATTTGAAAAGTAAAGCCTCATATTTTTAACTAAAAATGTTGAAGAGTTACACAGACGGTAGTGGTACCATGAAAACGAGCGAACTCTAGTGCTCCATTAATATATTTTTCTGCATAGTCACCATCATTTTGAATGCAGTTACCAGGAATTCAATGCCGCATCTGTTTCTGATACACGTTCATAGTAGGGGTTGCTTTTTTACAGTCTCATACCGCCAATATCTGCAACAGAGAGATAAAACTTTCAGGTCATGAATGCATCGGTTCAATCATAATACTAATGTAATTTGCAATTCATCTGATCCATTCGGGCGGAATATAAAATAGGAGGCATTAGTTTTGGAACATCAGTCGTATTTATATATTTTAAATGCGTTATTATGATAAACGTTTACCTATTCAAGAATATTATATATATATATATATATATATATATATATATATATATATATATATATAGAGAGAGAGAGAGAGAGAGAGAGAGAGAGAGCGAGAGAGAGAGCTAGCTAGCTAACTAGCTAGATAGATAGATAAAGAGAGAGAGAGAGAGAGAGAGAGAGAGAGAGAGAGAAAGATATATATCTTTTATATATATATACAGCGTATCACAAAAGTGAATACACTCCTAACATTTCTGCAGATATTTAAGTATATCCCTTTATTCACTGACAAAATAACAATGTAGAGTAGTCTCTACGCAGCTTATATAACAGAGGTTATTTATCTCTCCGCAGTATAACCATTAAAAGCTATACCCCTGCCAACAAAAGTGCGTACACCCCTTAAGGAAAGTTGTCAATATTAGCATACAATATGTCAATTGTCAATATTTCTTGTAGCCACCATCATAATCCAGAGCTGCCTTTTCTCTCTTGGGCATGAAGTTTACGAGAGCTTCATATGTTGCCACTGGAATGCTCTTCCACTCTTCAATTACGACGTCGTGGAGCTGGCGGATATTTGAGACTTTGTGCACCTCCCCCTTCTTCTTGAGAATCACCTAAAGATTTTCTATTGGATACATAGTTGGCCGGTCTATCACCTTTGCCTTCAGCCTCTCCAGTAAAGCAGTGGTCGTCTTGAAGGTGTGTTTGTAGTCATTTTCATACTCGAACACTGCCCTGCAACTCAGTCTTTGGAGAGAGGGGATCATGCTCTGCTACAGTATTCCACAGTATATGTTGGAGTTCATGTTTCTCTCTATGAAATTTGACTCACTAAGACCTACAGCACTTATGATGTCCCAGTCCATGACATTCCCACACCATGCTTGACTGTAGGCATGACACACTTATCTTTGTACTTCTCACCTAATCGCCGCCACACACGCTTGAAGCCATCGGAACCAAACAAATTAATTTCCATCTAATCAGACCATAAGACATGGTTCCAGTAATCCATGTGCTTTGTTTACATGTTTTCAGCAAATTGTTTGCAGGCTTCCTTGCGTATCGCCTTCAGAAGAGGCTTCCTCCTGGGGTGACAGCCATGCACACCAATTTGTAGCGTATGATTTGAGCACTAACAGGCCGACCCCTATCTTTTCAATCTCTGCAGCAATGTTGACAGCACTCCCACGCCGATCTTTTAAAGAAAGCATTTGGATGTGACGCTCAGCTTCTTTGGACGGCCTACTCGAGGTCTGTTTTAAATGGACCCTGCTCTTTTAAAACGCTGGATAACCTTAGCCACTGTGCTGCAGCCCAGTTTCAGGGTGTTAGCCATCTTCTTGCAGTCATTGGCTGTCTTCAAGTAGCGCAACAGTCCGTCTTTTAAGATCCTTAAAGAGTTCTTTGCTATGTGGTGCCATGTTGGAACTTTCAGTGGCCAATATTTTTTTTTTATATTACATTTTCACCCCAAACAAGGTACATTGCCACTTTGGTGTAGGGGGCTACTATGTAGGGATTTGAGCAGCAAGATGTTGGTTCACGTTGCACTTGAACTTCTGCATGTCAGTACAGTTGGGGAAGCAGTGACCTGGAATGGAAGAAGAAACTACCGGAGTAGAAAGATCTTTTACATCTAGGGATCTCTACAGTATGGGGGTGGGATTTTGCAGCTTGTCGGGTCTGTCGAGGGTGTTCACGTCGTGGGGGCACAAGTGCTTGCAGTTCATAAGAGCATTCACCATTAAAATACTTGTAGAACAGGCAGAGGGATGCAACATTTCGTCGATGGGACAGAGGCTGAAGCTTAGATGCCAGTTTAGGGCCTATCAGATTTGCGACTCTCTTTTGAACCCTGTCAAGGAGCGAGAGACTAGTAGCCGATGCACCATCCCAAATATGACAGCAATACTCCATACATGGGCGAATGGTTGCCTTATAGAGGTACAGGATACTTTCGGGTGTTAGTAGTTTTCTAGCACGGTAGAGAGAGCCCACCTTCCTTGCAGCGGCCCTGGCAATGCCCTCGATGTAATTGTTCCAAATCATGTTTCCTGTGAACGTTAGGCCAAGGAGCTTTAAAGACGTACTCTCAGATAAAGAGTCGTTGGCCATTGCTATAGGTGGTAGAGAAGGTTTCTTGTAATTATTGAATGAAACCAGTTTAGTCTTGGCGGCATTGAACGTGACCATCCATTTTTGTCCCCATTCCACTACAGATTGGAGGTCATCCTCTAGTGTTTCTGCCATTACTTTAGATATGAGAGAGTGTGAGAGCTGCACTACAAATTTGAACACACCTGCTCTCTATGCACACATGGACCCAGTAACACTAATTAATCACATTATATTTTGGAGGGAAAATGACAAGCAGTATTCAATTTGTGCATTTAGGTGTGCAGTTTCTTAGGGGTATACTCATTTTTGTTTGCAGGGGTTTAGCTTTTAATGGTTACATTTTGAGTTATTTTTAGACCGATTGACATTTATATTAAATAATTTATTGATTTGAATGGACTCATTGAATCGTTTCAATTCAGATCAATAAATTATTTAATATAAATGTTAAGGTCAATTGGTCTTTTTTTTTTAGTTTGGTTTAGTTTAGTTTAGTTTCGTATTTGCGAACATGTATAACATGTACAATAGTTTATAATTATTGATGTTATTTTCATAAGTATGCATACATAAATTAGAATTAATAAATTTACTTATTATTAAATGGAACAATTTGATACAATATGCATAAATTAATAGAAAATGTTAGTACCAATAGTTGGGTCTAGTGACTTTATTTTTGAAATTCAAAATGGCGTAATGGAAACATATTAAAGGTATTTGCAGTTTCGCTTCCAATTTTCCGATTTTAATCATATCAAATCACACTTCATTTCCTTTTGAAAGATTGCATGTTGCTATTTCTTCTGATGAGTTAAGGGCATAATAGATTCACTGATGTATATAATAATTAAGTAGTTTATTTTGCGCTACGAGACAGATACTGTCAAAAATTGTAGATGTCAACTGAATTAAAGGAATAAATAATAAGATGGTCAACATCATGAATTTTGGAATATAGTTTTTTTTTGTCATTTATTCACTATATTGCTCTGTAATTACATTGAGCTTCTTAAATAAGGATTGGTATATATTATAATATATACATATATTTCTACATCCAGTGTTATTGCTGATATCATACAGAACGCGAACTAAAATGAATTTAGAATTATGGTTGCCGAGTCAGAAAGCATAATTCATAATTCCAACTCAAACAATTCCTAAAATTCTGATCTCGATCTATTCAATATTCAGACTCTCCGTTGATTTATCGAAGATTAAAAGAACAACCTTTACTGTAACTTCTAACGTCTTCCACTTCCTGCAGACTGCCCAAATTCCGCAACTCTAGTCAGAATTCTCTTTCAGGAATTTGTTTTTAAAGCAATGAGAGTGATGTGTTAGCACCTAAGGAAATATATGCTGGCTTTCATGAAATCTTGCTCACAGTAAAAAAACCTTTAATGTTGAATCTCATGGCCTGTTATAAGTATAGCCTTGTATTGGGCTTATTTAGCGTTTAGGACGACCTTGGCTCCGTTGTTATTTCAAAATGAGGTTTATGTCACTCTAAAGTTTAAAGTGAATATGATTCAAATGTCTTTTATTAGGAAAGACATCTTATCCACGCAATTAACCATTGTTTTTGTTAATAGTTGGCTCGATGGTTTTGTTTTATTATTTGTAAAGGGCATTTTTTTAGAGGCGGCGAACTTGAAATTAAAACAAATTACAGAAATATATTTTTATTATACAAATATGATATTCATTCCAATGATGACTTTTTGGCATTTATAATTTAAATACAATTTCGGGCATATGGCTCCGAGGATCGCATGCATATGGCGTAATCTAGACGTCCAATGTTCACAAAATCTCCGCATTAAATTAAGCTGCATTTCGGGAATAACACGTAGAATGTTGTCTTCCAATTGGTGTATAGGGTCTGGTTTATTAGTATAGACATAGGACTTTACAGATCTCTAAAGAAAATATTCTATTGGGGTGAAATCGTACGATAGAAGTGGTCAGTTGACAGGCCTCTTCGTGAAATTATTTTTCATTCAATGTTTCTCTCAGTAAATTTATTGTATCATTAGCAATTTGCAAACGCTTCTCGGATATCTGTCCTTTCATGATGAATTGCCAAATAAAGCTGAACTTAAAATAAGCGTTACTCGCCAAATCTACAAGTTAAGAAAATAGGTGTATTAATTTAAAGTTCGCTGCCTTTAAAAAAAGGCGACTACGTAGAAATAGTGTTAAAAACGTTATGTTTACATATAATGCTAGCGTATGCATAAAATTAGAGTAATGAAAAATTCTATAAGAAGTTAACAGACGTGAGTTATAATTACATTTCAGGATATGTCGTCATGAGAAAAAGTACGCGACAGAGAAGTGAGATCGATTCTACCTTTTTAAGTGTACAACATTAACACGAGTTGAAACCGTTCATCCATGCATGTATTATTGTTGCAACATTTGGACTGGTGTCTCTAGTCGCTCCCTTTTAGACACAGTCTAAAATTTAATAGGTCCCGCACTGTCGGTCAAGCTCCAACTTGTGTCCCATAACCGCAATTTTAAATCTCTGTACCTGTTTTACAAGTACTTTAATGGAATGTGCTCTTATGAACTCGTAGCACTTGTGCTCTCTCTCGACATACATACCTTTGACAAACAGCAAAATCCCCCCCCCTTCACTGTCGAAGTTCCTAGATGTCGGTACGCCGTTTTTAATAGTTTATTCCTTCAAACTGCCATACTTTGGAATTCTCTCCCTGTTTTCTGCTTAAGCGTAAATGTAATATTAACAGATATCTCGCTGATCAACTCTCCACAGTCCCTTGATGGACATGATCCCAAAACATGATCATATCGTATTAATCTGAAGATGCTATTCATTGGTTCCATTTCTAGAAAGACATTGTAGATTATGAGAGGAACCACGTAAAAGTTGCCAACATCCTAAGCAAAAGTGAATTTTATAGAACGAACTGGATTCAGACTTTGGACACGCTGGTCGTCAGCTCGTGTCGTTAACCACTAGACCACCTCCACCTCTCACGATCTCAAATAGTAATCCCTTACGTCTCAAGTGGCAACATGCCTTGTGTAAGAATTGAAAAAGTGTTTTAAAAAATATGATCTAACATCTTATTTAAGGCCCACCACCTCTACGCGTTTGGGAAATTGCTGTAAATTGCTGAAACTAAACCTCAAGCATATAAAGACGTTATTTTTCTCATTAATACCTCATTATTACAGGCGTCCGAAAGAAGAATAAGAATAGGTTGAGATATCCACAGAGATATTTATGACGTGTCGACAGAACCGGACAGAGATGTTTTACTTCAGTCTGCTATCGAAGAACACACCGCACGATGATTTTCTATAAAGCCATGCTGTCTGGATCTTTGCGATTTGCCAGCGACGAACAGTCAAATGGGACAAAAGTTCCCAAAGGCAGACTCGCGATTCTTCAGTTCACAAACATTGACGACAGTGAAGAGCTGTAGTTGTAGTCGGCAAAACCCCGCTGCTTTAAAAATGTCAAAACTTTGCCATTTTCTTACTGCGACAATTATAAAAGCTGGATGACTAGTCAGCTGTTTGTTGATGTTATGAAAACGCTTGACCGAAAAATGATTGCTTAAAATCGAAAGATGATTCTGTTTTTGGACAATGCAACTTACTGCCGGGTACAAATCTGTCAAACATCAAATTGTCGCCCATGCCACCAAATACCACCAAATACCACCAGCCTCATTCAACCTTTGGATCAAGGCATCATTAATTCAAAACGTATTATCGTTGGGAAGCTTTTCGAATGCAAATCGCAGCGATCGATACTACACCGCCAGTGCCGTTGTCCGAAGTGGCCAAGCATATCACTGTTTTAAAGGTCATATACATGAAACGAGCACTTTTTATGGTCAAACCGTCAACAATTCAAAATTGTTTTAAGAAGGCCGACTTCGTCATTGAATCACATGCTAAAGTGGAAGAAACACTCGACGAAAATGATGAAGTTTCTCCACCATCGAACATAGAACAAACAGATTTTGACGAATTAATCAGCTTCGATGACAGTACACAATGTTATGGAACACTTATTAACAATAACGTCAAACGTGGCATAAAATCGGATGATCGTGATTTTGACGAAGATGATGATGCTGAAAGCATAAGTTCTGAAACTGACAAACCAATGCCAAATTCTCTGGCGGCATTGACTGCGCTTGAAACTATGACTTTGAAGTAAAAAGCAGTAATTCTGATGACGCATTGAAAATGATTTACGGACTGTATGAAAGTGTTCATGTTGTTTACAAAAAGATTTCCGTACAATCAAAAAATGACTGATTTTTTTTAAGATAAAGTAATTTTTGACTGAATTATTTGGGAAAACTGATTAAAAATGTATTTTTGTCGGTGTTTTTATGTTCATAATTGTAAAATTAACTTGTGTCTTATATAAATTGTTATATAAAGTGTTATATAAAGTGTTCCCATAATTACCTAAACAAAATAGACCAAACCTGGATATATGAGAACTCTCGGATATAAGAGACTGGCATGCTGTTATTTTTGCCAAAAAAACAAAAACAAAAAAAAAATAAAAAATAACAGCAGGCCAGAGGATAGACTTACTCAAATTGAAACAGATTATATAATGGAGACAAAAGGAATATCTGTCTTACACACGACTAAAATGCTAGTTTTATTTTTGGTGTCTTTAACTGTCCCCCTGTTTTTGCTGATGAGGAGACTTTGTTATTAAAAGACAACATTTTTGTCAAATAATTGTCAATATTCATTGTCAATTTAAATAAAATGAACATTGCTTCTGAAACGATCGTACAATCTATTGGATTTTATTTGTTTTCCCTTTGGAACTGATTTTTAATTCAAAATTATGAAACTCAATATCAAAATATCCCTAGGATATCTATACCTATCGAGCTTATCATATATCTCCAGTACAATGAGCATTGTTTTCTTTAATAGTATCAATACGTTTACTAGTGCATTAAAATAAACTCTGCTCTTTAGATTTCAGGTCTAATTCCCTATATATATACAGTAGCGTCCAAAAGTTAAGGGCTAGTAGTTTCAAGACAAGTTTAAGTACTTTTTAAGAAAGACATTTCATTTAAAATACTTAATATGCATATATACTTATAGATATACTCATCACTCATGTCTCGCCTAAATTTAATAAGCATCCGTTGGATATTTTTAAAGTTATGACCAATAGCACAAAAGTTTGTCCAAATTCTCGTGGTCCAAAAGTTAAGGGCTAGGCGGTATAATCTTTAATTATTATAACAGTAAGGTACTGTATAGGTGTCAGACAGATACTATGAATAATCCTACTTCAAATTTTACTAAAGAACATTAAAATTATTGTAATTGAGTAAAAGAAATGAGTGTTTGTGTCGCACTAGTACAACATGGCATCAAAACAACGTCGTCCCGTTTCTGTCGAAGAAAAACAGCTCATTATTCATCTTCATAGTAATGGCAAGAAAACTTCTGAGATTGTTGACACCGTAGGAAGGTCTCCTAGTGTAGTAAAGCGTATTGTGGCACATTTCAAGCAGTCAGGATCAGTGGCAGCTGCCCCAAAATCTGGTAGACCTCGAATCACAACTGCTCAACAGGATCGTCTTATTGTCAAAATGTCACTTAAAGACAGATTTAACACTGTTGCTAAAATATCTCGAGAACTAAAGCAAAGGTCTATTGTTCAAGCGTCTCGGCAAACTGTTACACGCCGGTTGCACGCTTCTGGATTGCAATCTCGAGTGCCAGCAAGGAAGCCTCTTATCTCCAAAAAGAATCAGAAACTCCGCCTCGCTTTTGCCCAAGAACACGTTGTGTGGACAACCGAAAACTGGTCCCGTGTGCACTTTAGTGATGAATCGAAGTTTAACGTTATCGGATCTGATGGCAACACGTATGTCCGGCGAAGAACTGGTGAGAGATTGGAGGTTAAGTGCGTGAAAAAATTGTGAAATTTGGAGGAGGAAGTGTAATGGTTTGGGGCGTTATGTCAGCTGCAGGCTGTGGACTACTGATTCGTCTGCAAGGTGGAATAAATGCAGAAGTTTATAAGCAGATTCTACGGCAGCATGCAATTCCTAGTCTTCGGTCGTCGCTCTATCAACCTGCAATTTTCATGCAGGATAACGCTCCTTGTCACACTGCTAAGAAAGTAAAAACATTTTTAGACGAGGAAGAAGTTGAAACGATGCGTTGGCCCCCTCAGAGTCCAGATCTTAATCCTATTGAGAATATCTGGAAAATAGTTGGTGAACGTGCTCAATTTGAGTGCCCAAAAAATCAAGAAGAACTCTGGCAGTGCTTACATGCTGAATGGAGTGCGATAACGCCAGCGTTTTGCAAGAAGTTGGTGGATTCCTGTGCCAAGAGGTGTCAATAAGTCATAAATAGCAAGGGTTTGTTTACCAAATACTAGTTAGTTGGTAATTTCAGCCATTCACAGCAAGGACAAAAGCCGCAATCGTGTTAGCCCTTAACTTTTGGACACACAAATTTGAACAATTTTATTTAAAATGGTAGTTATTAAAAAAATACTTAGTGTAGGCTAACGAAATTATGACCAATTGAAGATATACATGTTATCTATATAATTGTGAAGTAATTTTTTGTTGTTCGTGTGTATTTGTTTCAAATATATGGTTAAACTTGCTAAGGTTTTACTAGCCCTTAACTTTTGGACGCTACTGTATATATATATATATATATATATATATATATATATATATATATATATATATGAAGAGAGAGAGAGAGAGAGAGAGAGAGTGAGAGAGAGAGAGAGTGAGAGAGAGATAGAGCGAGAGATGTGGGCGCATGTATGGGCACGTGCGTATGCATGTTAATTTGCGCTTTTCAAAGTCGCAATCATCATGCACATGACTGCTAGCATATCATCTTTCTCTCTTGAGGCGCATCCGTCGGAAATCACTGACTTCCGATCATCGAAAGCAGGTCACGTGCATCATCACATCCAGCATTTTCGACATCAATAGTTGTTGATCCCCGTTATAGAATGATTACTTTTTTCGTGGGTCCTGTTGATCACATAACCTTAGGTTTCATTACATAATCCTCGTTTTCAGTTTTCTTTTTATCACGATTTCTTGTGTATAAAACGCTTATCTCTTCTCTTCTATATAAATAAAATGAACTCATTTTTTCCCGTCTGATTTTGACATTAATAGGATTAAAAATCAAGATATTTCATGCAAATATAATATGCACAAACGACAGAACAATATCTGAGGTGTGTTATAGGCTTATTATTTCTCAAATTCCTCGATAATCTTAGATTTCTATACTTTTTCTGCCGAGAAGTCACGGCCAAAATCGGTTAAGATCAATGGAAGTGGTAAAATATTTTCTCTCTAATAAATTCCTCCTCCCCATGCCACCTATTAACACCGTTTGGGGATCGTTCACAAGGAACAGTTGAGAAGAGAAAACCGGTTTGGCTTCGTAGTTCTTTCATGTGAAGTTATTTAAAATCACTAAACTAAGCTGCAGTGCTCTGTGGCGTAGTGGTTAGCGTGCCGGACAATTCACATTATATTTTCACGTTCGCGCCGACCTACCGTAGTCGTTTTTTTTTTTTTTCCTAAACAACTGGAATGGACTTTTCTTGGTGGCCGAACTGTTAACGTTGCAGATGTTTTTTTTTTCACACTTTATTTTCCTACTTTTACTCATGACTCCGGGTTTGATCCTTCCTACTTACCTACCATAACATTTTTTAAAACTCCCCCCCGTCCCGGAAACAAACACTCGGGCAACGCCGGGTACCCCCGCTAGTAAACAATATTATCCATATTGCTCTGATAAAATTTGAAATGAACAATTGGGGGTCGAGGGCCAGAGAAATAATAATGCCCTCCCCTTCCATAACGAAATGTGCCATGTGCTTCTAATGTTTCATGATGTTCCGAGTAAGTTGGGTAAATACACATTTTATTTGTTTAATTCAAAACAAAACGCACCTGTTCTGCTTAACAGTCACACTTTGTGATTCAGCCGTTAAAGATGCAAGATTTGAACTTGTGTCGTCACGTGTTTATGTGCTGTGTCATTTGTTTGTGTCATTTGTTTGTGTCATTTCGCATAACGGTTAAAAGAAGAACAAAGAGAATAATCAAATGCATTCAAAATTAAAATGGAGTTGTAGCAACAAATGAGCTGAACAAGAGAGATGCTTGAAAAAACAAACAAACAAACAAAAAATGTTGAAATCTAAACTCCCATGGACCTGTGAAAATATAGAAGTTCGAGAAGCAGCATCTAGTCAAGCTATGAACGTGGATAAAGAAATAATACGGGAAATTCTAAGATGAAGAAGGATAAAAGGTTGTTACAGAATGTTGAAAGCTTCGTGTGAAGCAGGCATTGACAATGATCACAGATTTGACAAAAATGATCTTAAAATATCGTATGAATCTGAAGATTCTATTGTTGGCATTGGTTTTCTCGATATTTTTTTGGTCAGAAATCTTTCTAGAAAGACATCGGATACTTACGAGAAGGGAAACGAGAAAGTTGCTAATATCCTAAGTAAATGTAATTTTTGTGGTTCCAATTGGATTCGAACTTCTAACACCCAGGTCGTAAGTCTATGTCATTAACTACTTGACCATCGCCACGTTCCAGAGAAGTAAAGTTTATCCAAAAAAGATTGGAAACTTCGAACAATCATACTAAACTAAAAATAATAATTTCATTATCAATCCAACAATAAAAATGCAGCAGCTTCAGATGTAGAAGACGTGCAAAACTAAGACACAAGGAACATGGAGATCGAAATCTATGAAAAAAATAGAACTTAACGAGAATGAAGTAACGGAAGTAGAAAACACCAGGCACGTATGAACAAAGAAAAAACAAAGCTCCCATCCTTAAGGAACCAAGAGTGAAAGAAATTTAGAGCAGAAACTGAAAGGCTTAACAAACTCCTACCATATATCACAACAAACACAATTACAGACTCAAACAATTTGATTTTCGCAGGTGCCAAGACATTAAGTACGAAGTTCAAAGTAGAAAATAAGGCGGGGAAATAAAATGGACCGACAAAACCTGGATGGGAATTGAGGCTGGAAACCCAGATCAACAAACTTAAGAAAGAAGTTAAAGCAAGAAACAAAAAGAAAACAACTAGAAGAGGATAAAACAATAAAAGTGTGAATAATAATAGTTAACAAAATACAGGAAGAATTAAAGCCAAAAATAGAAGCAAAAGATGGGAAGTTAAGACAAAACTGAACAATACAAACAAAACAGGATCTTTGAAAGCAGTTTTTATCGAAATGTGAACGGAGGATGAACGAGAACAGAATAATCGGACACGACAGAAACAAAACCCTACTGGAGCCAGATATGGGAATAGCGACGGGATCATAATAGAAATGCCGAACAAAATCTTACAGGACATGAATATACAAACGGATAAACCCATCCAAGCAAAATGACCGAATGTCATACGAGTTAACAAGAAGGAAACGACTTGTCAGATTGCAAATTTTGCTGTTCCAGCAAATTACAGAGTGAAGATCAAGGAGACGAAGAAGCAGACCAAATACACTGAACTGGCCAGAGAGCTCAAAAGAATATGGAAAATGAAAAAAAGCCAGGATAACACCACTAATAGTAGGAGTGCTAGGAACAATACTGAAGACTTTGAAAAAGGAATGGGAAAAGGTGGAATCAGAAGGATGGCTGATAGAAAGATAGTTGATGATGGAAAGACCGAGGAGTGAAAACACTAGCCAGGCCTCCGCTGGACGAGTGCAAAAAGGATTTGCCACCTAAATTCCAGTGAGGACCAATGGTCGCTGCCAACGAGAAATCAATGGTAAGCGTCTACGAAGATAACGCAAATCCATCTGCAATGATTATCGACAGAGGTGGAGAGTACTGGAAATTTGGGGAGACTTGTTGTCACTCAGACTCCAGAGAATGCTACATATTGTACTCAAAGAGGAATCTTTGATGCCTTGTATGACTACTCCTAGTGAGTAAATAATAATAATAATAATAATAATAATAATAATAATAATAATAATAAACAACCACATAATAAGCGAATGCAGCAAACTAGCCCAAAAAGAATACAAAAATAAGGCACGATCAAGTGGGAATTATGCAGAAAACAGAATCTTGAACACCGAGACAAATGGTACGTGCACAAACCAGCAGCAGTACTTGAAAATGAAAGTAACTAAGTCTTATGAGACATGGATATAGAAGCAGATAAACCCATCTAAGCAAAAATATCGGATATCATAATAATTGACAAGAAAGAAAAATTCTGCCAGCTTGTAGATTTTGCCGTCCAGCAAACCACAGAGTGTAGATCAAGGAGACAGAGAAGCGGTCAAAGTAATATCGAAGATGAAGAATGTCAAGGTAACACCACTAATAGTAGGAGCACTAGGAACAATATCGACACACTTTGAAAAAGAATCGGAGAGATTGAAATCAGAGGGGGCGCTGAGAAGGTACAATGGATAACAGTAATGAAAACTGCTGAAATATTACAGAATGAATGCGGAGACTTATACAAATGAGCTACAGGCACAAGCCGGACATTCAGAAACTGCTACAGATGTAAAACACAAAGGAAAATCACATGGAATCATGAAAACTGAAACTATATAACTGTAAGCTAACCCCTCTACGCCCCTGCCTTCCTCCTCTATTTTTGTGTGTATATCACCATAAACTGGCGCCACCACACCAAATAAATGAGGGTCAAGGAGGATGCGAAGATTGAGGAAAGGAAGCGCTAGTCAGACATGCGATGGATGAGTACAAAGAGGACTGGGACTTTGGGAAGCTTATTGCCACCCAAATTCTAGTAAGCACCAATGGTCGCTGCCAACAAGAAATCAACGGTAAACGGTTGTCACAATAACGCAAATTCATTAGCAAAGGTCATCGAAAGAGGTGGAGAGACTGGAAATCTAGAGAGACTTGTCGTCACTCAGACTCCAGATAACACAAGTTGTTCTCAAAGAGAAATCTTTGATGATGGTCTGTGTGACTACTCTTAGTAAGTAAGTAAGTAAGTAAGTAAGTAAGTAAGTAAGTAAGTAAACAACAGCAGCAGCAGCAGCAGCAGCAGCAACAACAACAACAACAACAACAACAACAACAACAATAATAATAATAATAATAATAATAATAATAATGAAGAGACCGAGAAGCGGAGCAAATACTTAGAGCTAGTCAGAGAATTGAAAGGAACATGGAAGATAAAGGTCAGGATAATACCACTAATAGTAGGAGCATTAGGAACAATTCCGAAAAACTTTGAAAAAAATGGAATTAGAAGAATGGCCGAGAAAATACAACGGATAAAAATTATTAAAATAGCTGAAGTATTAAATCTTTGAATGCAGAGGCTTATACACAGGAGCCACAGGTGGGAACCGGACATAGGAACTGCCACAGAGAAAGAAACGCTACATGGAATAAATTGTAAGTTGCTCTCCAATAAAAAATGACGGTATCAATTGATACCACACCAAAAAATTGAGGAGAGTCAAGGAGGCTGCAAAGACCCAGGAGAGAAAGCACTAAGCAGACCTCCACTTGACGAGTGCGAAAATGACTGGGACTTTGGAAAGGTATACTGTCACTCAAAATCCAATGAAGACCAATAGTCGCTACCAACGAGAAATCAATGGTAAACAGCTGCTGTGTTAACACAAAGTCATTAACAAATATTACCGAAAGTGATAAGAGTACTGGAAATCTGAGGAGATTTGTTGTCACGCAGACTCTAGGGAACACCACAAGTTGTTCTCAAAGAAAATTCTTTGATGATGGCCTGTGTGAAAAGTCCTAGTGAATAATAATAATAATAATAATAATAATAATAATAATAATAATAATAATAATCAGAATAAGAAGAAGAAGAAGAAGAAGAAGAAGAAGCTACGAAGAAACCAAAACGAAGAAAAAGAGAACGAGAGAAAGAAACACGGTGCAGAAATTTCAAAACAAAATGAAAATAGGAAGCAAAAAAAAAAAAAAACGAGAGAGAGAGAGAGAGAGAGAGAGAGAGAGAGTTTTGTTACGCTAATTAGATTAATTAAATAGCGAAGGTTGCAATATAATCCTAGTTGAACTAATCCTCTACTTCCTTTGAATATGTGCACGGAGATCAACTCTAAGATAACGAAAGCGCTGGCAGGTGAGGAGTTTTGTCCGCTATGGTCATGTCAAAAATGTTACAACTGTATTATTATTATTATTATTATTATTATTATTATTATTATTATTATTTTTTTTTTTTTTTTTGCAGGACCCATGGAAATTCCACGAAGCGAGAAATATATTTAATCAATAAATGTGTTTTGATGAAGCTGATATTTTTCTGGATAGCACAAAAATAGCTTTTCGCACAGAAAAACTCATAACACACAACAAATATGAGTTTATTAACAGTTCTATGGAAATACAACTCATTCAATCTTTAATTTACTTTTTCAATCCGGCACCTCTTCATAGATGATATTCTTTTTTACCCTGTTTCTTTCGAATGTTCCCGTTTTTGCGTAATGTTGCGCTTCTTTCCTCGGTGAAGAAACCCTACGCATCAAAATTACTACGAGTTCCTTTCTTACGCCATTACATCAATAATCATATATTATTATAATGGTATTCGAAAACGAAGCTACATCAAAGGGAGGTCAACTTCTGGGCAGCTGTTCAGACCTTCCGATAACAAAATTGACTAGTTCACAGTTTGACAAGGTCTGACATATTTTGGTAAGCTTATCAAAACATAGCTTCACATCTCTTGTTTACTTCGCCAGTTAGATAGATATATAGATCGATAGATAGATAGATCAATATATATATATATATATATATATATATATATATATATATATATATATATATATATATATATATATATCGATCGATAGATAAATACATAAACACCGATAATTAGATAAACTGATATATAGAAATAAATAATTGATAATTTCTCTTTATTATTATTATTATTATTATTATTATTATTATTATTATTATTATTATTATTATTATTAACTAAAATTTTTTACACAGATCATCATGAAAGATTTCTTTTTGTGACAAGTTTTCCCAGACTTCTAGTACGCTCCACCTCTTACAACAATCTCTGCAAATGAATTTGCGTTATCACTCTGGCAGCGGCTATTGGTCTTGGCTGGAATTTGGGTGGCAGTTAATCTCACCAAGGTCCCAGATTTCTTCTCACTAATCCAGTGGCGGTCTGGTTATTACATTCTCACTTAGGACTTTCCATCTTCCTTCACCTTTCATCATTATTTGGCACGGTGCCAGTTTATGCCGTCACTACAATTTTTGAGGGTGCATGTGTTAATAATATGATTTTAGTTTTCTTGATTTCATGTGGTGTTCATGTGTGTATTTGTTTCACTTCTGTTGCAGTTTCAATATTTCCAGTCAGCGTTTGTAGCTCATGTATTAGTCTCTGCATTCAAAGGTTTTAATAAGTATTTCAGCAGTTTTCATTACTATTTTCCGTTGTATCTTCTTAACCATGCCTATGATTCCAATATTTCTTATTCTTTTTTCGAAGTTTTTTGGGATTTTCCCTAGTGCTTCTAATATTATTGGTGTTATCTTCACCTTCTTCATTTGCCATATTCTTTCAGTTCTCTGGCCAATTCAGTGTATATATTTCGCTTCCCTGTCTCCTTGTGGTCTGCTGAAACTGCGAAATCTACGACCTGGCAAGACTTTTCCTTCTTGTTAACTATTATGACACCAGGCTTGGATTGGTTTGTATGTTTGTACCTCTACGCCCATAAAACTTTGTAATTTCCGTTTTCAAGTATTGCTGCTGGTTTGTACTTGTACCGTTTGTCTGGGTGTTCAAGATGCAGTTTTCATAATTCCGAGTGTACTGTCTTCCCCGCTTGATCGTATCTAATCCTATATTCTTTTTGGGCTAGTTTACTGCATTCACTTTTTATTGTTCATCTCTTTGTTCACAGAGTTTGCATTTACTGTTTTTTGTGTTCTGTCGATTTTTATTTTGATGTAGTTAGTTCTGCTCGCGTTATCTTGTGTAGCTGTTATTAAAGATTCAGTTTCTCTGTTTAGGTGTTCTTTTCGTGCCCATGTCCAAATGTTTCCATTAATCTCCTCTTTGTCGTCTTTATGAATTGTCCGTGAAGCTGTTTCTCTTCCTAATTTTCTTTTTCTAATCTTTACCCCTCTGTTCTCTGTTTTGTTCATATTCTCAGTGTCTTGTGTTCTGCGTGATATATTTTTCTAATTCGTTTTGTGAAGCATTCACGCCGTCTTCTACATAGACCAGTACTATTCCGCCGTATATCTTTTCACGTAGAATCGTTTGGCATCATCATCATATAAATGTAATGTATTGTGCATGGTCATAAATTTCCTGGTCTTCTGGTCGAGATGCTACAGTTATTCTTTGGTTAAACCTATAAACGGTCCGAAGTATATTACTAGTGATACTGCCCATGTGTTTATCTTTTTTATTGGGTTTCTACTATATAGTTTAATTTTTAGGAGTTTTCTAGTTATTTTCATGTATTCGTTTCCGATTTTCTCTTTCATTGTTATTTCTTTGATAGCGTCTGCTTTCAGAACCCCCAAATATTTGTAAATGCCATGTTCACTTAGTGTCCTCATCTCCGATTGGTTTGATAGTTCCATACCTTCTGTTACATCCAGTTTTCCACTTCTTATATATGTACTTTTTCATACCAAATTCTATTCGAATATCATGACTGAAGATTTTGGTTGTGTTTATTAGTTCCCTTTGTTTCTTAAAAAAAGTTTCAGCTCATCCATATACATTAGGTGATTCATTCTTTTGAGTGCATAAGTAAACTGATATCTCGCTTATAAAACAACACAATAAAGCAAAGGACTGATGAATCTCTGCCCCATTTGAAGGTTGTTGATAAGGTGCAGAAACATATCCGTAATTTGATTGCCCCCACCCTTTCTACTTCTCTGCGCCCTACATTTCACATGTGTGATGGTAATCTCAGCTCTTTTCTATAATTGCTATTATGGCATGTATTCTCCAGAATTGAATGATCTATTCCCTGCTTCTTTTGCTCCAGCTCGTTTGACTCATTAATCTAGTGGTCTTCATCAATTCGTTGTTTTGATATCATGTTGTAATACAGCTTCCCATTTCAGTAACTTATTTCCAAGAATTACAAACTTGTGGAAACTCTCTTCCTTCAGATTGTTTTCCTCCTACTTATAAGATTAAAAAAAAATAAGCCCAAATAGACATCTCCTGTCTTTGCGATAATCATTCATGTTAACCTCTTATATCAAATGACTTCATGCCGTGTCTGGGGCGATTTCATAAAACTTGGAAAGGTGTATTTGTTATCTTAAATGCTATTTAGATCGAAGTAAAATTCGCCGAAAATAACTTTATATGTAAGATTATAAGGCCTGCCAGTAAAAGCTTAAGAGCACACGGCATAAGTGAGAACAAATACGTTGAGGACATTGCCAAGACTGCTGCGGAGAAATTGGACTGTACTAAAAAGTTAATCACACCTGAGAGTATCCTATATCTTTACAAAACACTTATTCACCCATGCATGGAGTATTTTTGCTACAACTGGTGTAGTGTATCTGCTATTAGTCTTTCTTAGGGCTCAAAAAAGAGTCGCCGATCTAATAGATTCCGCACTAAAAACCAAACTCTAACTGCTGTCCCATCCCCGAAATGTTGTGACCCTGTGAATGTTTTACAAGTAAATAATGGAATGTGCTCTGACGAATTGGAAGCACTCCTCGACGTAATTACCTCCGATTAATGTAAGACTAGCGGAGGGGGGGCGCCTTGCTTTTCCCGGTCGTGAAATACGCTCAAATATGATATTTTAATTTGTCTAGACTTTGTATATATTATTATAAAGTCGTGATTTAAAAAGTAAAAAAAAATGTTTTTGGGTGCAATCAGCTAGAATCGAAATCGAAACCGTAGCATTCATAGCTGGTGACGTTACCACTGTACCAACGTGACACGAATATGAAGTGATTAAATATAAAAGAAGATTAATGTACTAAATGTATAACGATTTAAAAAAAAAAACTTTTTTTTTTTACCTATTTTGGACCCCTTAAAACTATTTTAACTATTTAACTGGCTAAAAACCGAACAGTCCATAAAAAATCCAATCATTTGAGACTTCTAGTACCGCTCTGCAATTTTTATTTTGGAAAAGATAGAGTTTGACAATATGGAGACGGAAAGACAGACCGACATATAGCATTTTATATATTATACATTTCCGGGTAGAGCATTTTTCTTGAGAAAAAAAAAATTAAAAATTATTTAACTTGTGGTAATTTTAGAGAAAATGGAAGATTGTAACACTCATTTTAGGTACGTAGTGCTTTTTTTCTTTCCGTAAAGTAAAAAAAGATCAACTTAATAAAAAAAATACACAAAAACACATAAAAACAGCAAAAACAAAAAAACAAAAACAAAAACAAAAAACAAGCAAACAAACAAACAAACAAAAAGAACAAAAAATCTAAAACGATGTGTGCAAAATATTAAGATACAAAAACTATTCGGAAGTGGTTCACAAAGTTTAGAGCTGGGGTTTTAGCTTTAATAATGAAAGACTCAAAAAGCAGACCAATAAAATATACTGATAACCCGGGTGTGCAAAGTTAGCATCCAGTTCGTTCCATATTTATCAAGCTCATATCCTACATTGTATCTAGCCCCCCAGACAGGACGAAAATACGATAACGTGAAAACTGCTAGAAAGTATTAGCCAATCAAAATCCACAATTCATGTACATTTAGTAAAATTTTTGTACACAAATTTATACGATGTTGAGGTGACACACTTTTCAAAGAATCTAATAATTACATTTTTTACAAAGGAATCACCACTTATCAAGGCTCAGAGGCCACTCGAGTATAGAGGCTAAATAGTGTACAGTAGTCAAAAGGACAATATCATAGTAATCGTTAGAAGTGTAAATTTGGTAAATTGGATTACTCAAGAGGAAAGGCTCATCAAGAACTTGTTTACATTGGACTTGAAGACGGCCATATTGTAGTCAGCCGGAAAGCAGGTAAACGGAAGAGAGTTCCACAGGTGTGCAGTTCTAAGAAAGAAGCTTTGTTCATGGAATCTACGTTTAGTTTTAGGCACAGATAAAGAGTGGGGGAATTATTGATAGTGTTTTTAGTCAAACGCGTGTTTCTCGTGAATGTCTGGCGAAGGGAACCATAGATTGGAGCTCAGACGAGCACTTGCCATGAAAATTACGATAAAGCAGAGACAGACTCGCAACGTTTCTTCTGTGAGAAAGAGGTTGCAGGGAAGAGAAAAGGGCATCCCCTACTGAACTACGAAGTCGAAATCGCCCTAAACTCTAGACCCAAAACTGAAGAGCCAGTGCTTAAAACAACGAGATATTATAAAAAAGCTGACTGGGAAGCCATCAGAGATCTTATCAGAGATGCCCCATGGGGAAATATTTTTTCTCTTCCTGCTGAACAGTGCGCAAATGAGACCACTAAATGGTTCAAAACAGCAATTTAAGCACATGTTCCAATGCGGAGATTATATAGCAAGCCCCACTCTCCCCAATGGTCTACTTCTACTTGCGAAACTGCCATTGCTCAAAGGCAGCATGCATACCGCAGATTTAACCGACATAAATCCAGTTCAAACAGACAGAAGTATATAGAAGATAGAAGTAACGTTAAGAAGGAAATAGCGACAGCTAAGAGAGAACTTACTGAAACCACCAAAAAACGCTTCGAAGCACAAAAATTAGGAACTCGTGACTTCTGGAAAATCTACAACAGTGTAGTAAATAATGGGCAATCAACAATTCCCCCACTAACAAACAATCACAAAGTTGTTTGCTCAGCAACCGACAGCCGGTTTGTCTCCATATCCACACTGGACCCTTCCAACCACCGCCTTCCTGACTTTCCTTTGTGGACAGACGCCACGCTAGACGATCTAAAAATCATCCCTGCTTGGGTGCATGCTATCATAAAAAACCTTGACACCTCAAAAGCATATGGACCTGATCTCATCCCAGCTGTGCTATTAAAATAGTGCTCAGCCGAAGTAGCTCTAGTTCTCTCCAAACACTACAACAAATGCCTTAATGAATCATGCTTTCCGGGCTGTTGGAAAACTGCTTCTGTGGTACCAGTATTCAAGAATTCTGGCAAAAGAACTGACCATCAAATTATTCCACCATTAGCTTCCTCCCACTTTTCGCCAAAATATTTGAGACCATAATTAACCATGCTTTAGTCCGGCAGCTTACAGATGGTAAACTTCTGACTGACAAACATTATGGATTTAGACAAGCCCGTTCCACCGCAGACATCCTCACTGTAATCTCTGAACGTACATACCATTCACTGGACAAAGCGGGGAGGGCAGAGCGGTAGCTCTCTCTCTATATATCTAAGGCTTTTGACAGGGTATGGCATGAGGGTCGTCTCAGGAAAATTAAATCATACGGTATCACTGGTAGAATACTTAACATAATTAAATCCTTCTTAGATAAGAGAAAAATCCAGGTTGTCCTCGACGGTCGTACATCTAAACAATATGATATAAATGCAGGAGTGCCTCAGGAGTCTATCCTTAGACCTCTATTGTTCCTAATATTTATTAATGACCTCCCCGACAAAACTGTCTCTGAGATGGGTATATATGCTGACGACACCACACTCTATAACAGGCATGACAGGAAAACAAATGAACACATAACTAAAAAAAATGGCAAAAACACTAGAGGATGACCTCCAATATGTAGTGGAATGGGGACAAAGATGGATGGTCACATTCAATGCTGCTAAGACTAATCTGGGTTCCTTCAATAATTACAAGAAACCTTCTCTGTCACCAATAGCAATGGCCAGTGACTCCCTATCTGACAGTACATCTTTCAAACTGCTTGGCCTAATCTGATAGGCCCTGAACTGGCATCTAAGCTTAAGCCTATGTCCCATCGACGAAACGTTGCATCCCTCTGCCTGTTCTACAAGTATTTTAATGGCGAATGCTTTGACGAACTGCAGACACTTGTGCCCCCACGACGGAGACACCCTCGACAAACCCGTCAGGCAGCTAAATCCCACTCCACGCAGTAGAGATCCCTAGAGGTAAAAGATCTCTCTACTCCAGTAGTTTCTTCCCCAGAACCTCTAGACTCTGGAATTGCACTCCAGGTCCCTGCTTCCCCAACTGTACTGACATGCAGAAGTTCAAGTGTAACGTGAACCGACATCTTGCTGCCCAAATCCCTACATAGTGCCCTAGTAGTTGCTGCCCTTGATAGTAGCCCCATACACCAAAGTGGAAATTTGCCTTGTTTGGAGTGAAAATGTAATAAAAAAATAATTCTGAACTCTGTCAAGGCAGTATAAAGTCTTCCTAACAACTCTTATATAGGCAGAGAATTACATCAGCAGGTACATATCTGCAAGATCGATCGAAGGATCCCATCATTTTTCTAGCGACCTTGGCAACGGATTTGATGTACGTATTCAATTTTAGATCAAGAGTAAAGGTAAGGCCAGAAGCTTGTTAAAACATGGAGCCTCTCCTAGACGAAAACCATTCATTTCGGTTGATGCCAGATGGGGATCAGGACGTTGATCGTGTAAAGATGTAAAGAAGCTTGGTTTTAGATGCATTAAAAGTAACCAGCCACTTTTTTCCCAATTGTACCACATGCTCAAGATCAGAAGAGAGCGAACAGAGAAAACTTGGTCGTTTGCGGCATTGGATGTGCTGCCATAGATGGTAGAGTCATCATCAAAAATGTCTACGAATGATCTAAGGAAGATCATTGATGTAGATAAGGAAGAGAGTTGGGCCCAGGATAGACCCTTGAGGGAATCCAGCATTAATACTGAGAGCTTCTAATTTCTGCACGTCAAGCTCTTATGAACCTATCAGAGAGAAATGATTTAATAATTGAGAAGACATTTCCATCTATACCATAGTTGGGAATTTTGTGAAGTAGACCTTTATGCCGCACCCTATCAAAGGCCTTTGTATATGTCAAGAGAAATTTCTCTAGAAAGGAAGCCTCCGTCGAGAGTTTCGCTAATCCTATAAGAAATAACTGTAAGCACATCCGCTGTAGATCTAGCAGAACGGAAACCATATTGCATGTTAGTAAGAAGGTTATATTTGCTGAGGTGGTTGACTACTTCTCTATTTAATACGTATTCAAGGAACTTCCTCATGAGGCATAGGGGACTTATTATTCTATGCTGAGAGGGAGATGAGCGATCACCTGAATTCTTAAATACAGAGCATACCGATGAGATTTTCCAGGGTGTTGGGAAGCAATTCTCCTTAAGACAATGCTTAAATAATTTTGTAAGTATGGGGGGAAGTTCTAGTTGAAGCTTTTCAACACTATATTTGGAATGCCGTCAGGGCCAGTTTCTTTACTGGAATCAAGGTTCTTGATTATCTTGGCAACACCACGCACAGATATTTGTATGTCGCGTAGCGTGTTTTCTGATACAGGAAGAAATATGGGTTGGTTTTTGATGATAGTTGGGATAGAGCACACCCTTCTGTTCAGGATCCTGTTTGCTATTTGCCAAAACTGGTGGGAACCAAGCCGCTGCTCAGCCACTTTGGACTTGACGGACTGAGCATACAACTCTCTCACGTTCTTCATTACTCTTTTACATTGGTTGCTGGCAGTCCTGAAGGCGTGTTTAGTCTTAGTACATCTGTTACGTTGGAAGCAATGGAAAAAAGTGATTTTTGTGCGCAATGGTAGCAGCACATGCCGGAGAGAACCACGGCTGGCTGTTAAAGTTGTGCTCGAATTTTTTCGAGGGCATGAAACTGTTTATATACAGTTAACCATTCGGTCAGGTTTGATACTATTATAAACCTAACCCCCCTTCTCAGAGGGCCCGGGTCGCATCCGTCGCTATCCTGGTTCACGGGAGCATACTTGTGATGTACTCTTGGCCGTGTTCGTCGCTCCCAGCTCACAGGACCATTGATGCAACCTAGAAGGGCTACATTCTTACTTGTCTAGTGGTGGACCCCTCAAGGGTGACCAGACTCTCACTGGTCACTGGAAAATCTCTTCTGCTGCTCAGGGCACGCGAAATATGCATTACCCTAAGTTCGTGTAGCAACATCGTCGATTTCGGTCGTCACTCTGGCTTCGTGCTGGATCCAGTCTATCTCTTTCAACATCTGGCGTCAGGGCATACCTGAAATAAACTGCATCTTCATTCAGGCTGGAAAATCGAGAACAAGGAAAAACTCTGGGACATTTTTATATAACGAAACAAAATAATTATTCATAAATCGTTTACACTTGTTTAGTCGAGTTCTTTGATTCAAGCTTCATGATGCAGGTTGTATACTTAAGTTCCACTAATCAATTTCCCAGCTAAGAACAAGAGCTTTTCAACTTAGCTCTTATGAGGGTTTCGCCCTCCCCCTGGCGGGGTGAGAGCGATGTGTACGTCTCGATGCCAGTCAGTAAAAAGGACTAAAAACTAAGGACCCTAACTCCAAAAAGTCAATCGTTTTTATCAAATCAGAAATTCCTCCTTTCACCTTTTTGGAGTTATTCTTTCTCTTTTTCCTTTCCTCTCCCTCTCTTCTTTTATCGTATTAATTTGTACTCCCTTTCCTTTTTCTTCTTTTGAATTTCCTCCCTCTCTCTAATTTCTACTCCTCCTCTCTCTTTCTTTTGTCCCGAACCTTCTCCCTCATTAATGACCATATCTTTCCCTGGGTTCAATTTATTTATTTATCTGTCCAACTAACTTATCACTTGGCTTGATGGTCTGGTAGTTAAATACAACAGGTGGACCCAATGACAACATCTCACAGTCACCAAAGCAGACCTTTTGAACCCAAGTCATTGTACCTGTCTCACTCAATTAGTAGTTAAAATTCATTTTTTTTACCAAATCCAACTAGAAAAACAACCTCTTGTTTCACGAATCATATCAGATCTTATATTTTCTTTTCCCATTGAAATATTTACTCTTTTCTGGTGGACAGGAATCTCATAAACATCTGTTTTTCCTCTCCCATCTTCTCTTCCTCTATTTGAAAAGCAAGATCATCTGGTGTCGCCAGGGATCTCGTCATACTATAGAGGACACATCCTTTTTAAAGATGGAACGCAGAGATTGATCTGATATAATTGAACGGAAGCTATCCCAGTCAACCATAGATTATCGATATACTGGACGATGGAGAGGTATATCAGACAACTTACTACATTTCGTTTTTATTTTAACTGATACAACAGCGTGGTCGGAAGATCCCAGTGGACACAGAACAGAAGATGAACATAGATCCGGGCATTTTCATCACGTTGAGAATACGGTTCTCATATACACACCGAAATTAAATAACGCTGAGCGTATTTACTACTAACAAGTAGTTTAGAATATCACGTAAGACTCTAAGAGAGAGTGAGTCCCTAAATATGCATTCAGATACACGCGTCTAATTTTAATGAAATGCAATCCACATGTGTTAGATATTGACCGGACAACACCAAGTAACCTGTTCGATTATTATTATTATTATTATTATTATTATTATTATTATTATTATTATTATTATTATTAAAAAAATAAAACAATTAGATTTTAGTAAATGTGTATTAACAGTTTGGAATGTTTAGTAAGGAAGTTAACTAATAAATAAAATAAAGAAGTTCAGTTAGGAATTTTAAAGTAGATGTGGATTTTGGTTAGTTAAGTAAACAAGGTTTTAGCTTACGTGAACAACGCGTGGTTGGAGTTTTTCTGACGTAATATTTAGTTAGCAAAGATAAAACTAGTGAGTTGGTGAGAAATACGTTAGCGAAAAGACGGGCAGACGACTGTTGGAACTTGACAGGGTGAGGAGGAAGATGTAGAAAGAGACTCAGTGTGCCAAACTCCGACAAGGGAATCCATAAGATGAATAAAACCCATGAAAAATATTACTCGTTATTATGGCATTTTAAGGAGTTTAGACCAATATGAAAATATATGATTCCTTTGGTCTGAGATAAGCAGGACGCATTGTTATCGTTTGGCTGTGAAAAATGTCTGTAAAAGTTTATGTGTCACATTTGTTAACTACGTGTATTTGTGAAAAAGCGGCCGCACACAGAACAAACATTTAATAAACATAAAGGACACAATGAATATTCCTACACCCTGTTTACACACATTCATTAGAAGAATATTTCATACCAGTAGAAGATACGCAAATTCAGAAACAGAAATATATACCCCCCTATATATATATATATATATATATATATATATATATATATATATATATATATATATATATATGAAGGCTTCCTTCAGTCTTGACAGACTATGGATACCCACTGTAAGGGTGCCTGCGCGTGAAATTTGTGTGGCAAGAGTTGCGCAACCTCTAACCACGCCTCTCCTGAGTCGACATTGTTGCATACCAATGGCAAGTTGAGGTACAAGACGACTGGAAACAATGCCGAGATAAGCGGAGAGCACATACAGCGCATAGAATTCCCAAATGGTCACCCATCTGGTATTAGCCAGGCTCAACGTTGCTTAATCATATATATATATATATATATATATATATATATATATATATATATACACCCACTGGCTACATAATACATGTGTGACACTAATTCAAAGAGTTTTAAGGTTTTTTTCAGCTATATTGGGAGACAAAATAGGAACGGTATTGAAGATTGTAGATATAATAACAATAATATGGTGTTGTGAGTATTGTAAAAAAAGACATTATGTTTTTTCTTGAATTCCAAACAACATCCAGCCTTTCTGCTAGTGTTATAGTTATTTATTTTTATGAAAATACCTGGAGACAAGGCATGAAGCCACTTGATGTTAGGGGTTTTCAAGAACAAAAGACGGTTATCGCAAAGGCAGAAGGTACCTATTGACCTTAGTTTTGTAAAGACCAAGGCTGGAGGCAGGGAAAAACTGAACAAGAAGAGAGTTCCACAACCTTGCAGTTCTTGGAAAGAAACTATTGGAATAAGAAACTGTATTACAATGAGATATCAAAACAACGCCTTAATGGAAACCACTAGACCAACCAGTCAAGCAAGCTGGACCAAAGGAAGCAAGGAATAGATCAGATACTTCTGAAGAACAAATGAAATGTCATACTAGTTTTTATAAAAAAGACTGAGACTAACAACATTAGTTTTTTAAAAACATAAGAATAATTCGCCCGAGATATATTTTCGTATTAATCATTCATAAAGAAGGTTGATATGGCGTAAAGCGGACAAATTAAATCATATTCAATAGAGGTCAAAAGCAATAAAAAAAATCATTGATTACCAAAGTAAAAAAAGTGTGAAAAATGATTACATAACTAAAGTTATGGGTTAAAAAATTTTTCGATTTTGTCGAGCTTGAATCTTCTGTTACATAATGCTGGAAATTTTGTTCACTTCTTGGAATTTTTGTTTTATTTTCAGAGTAAAAAAAAAAAAAAGAATGATTGCGTGGAGCAAGGGTTAATCTTTTTCCCAAAGAAACCCTTTTATAAAGTTCAAGAGGCCAGGTCCTCAAATACTTCAAATCAACTCAAAACGTTACGATATCGCAAAAACTGTTAAAATAGACGTGGTCAAAGGTATTGACTTAGTAAAGTGTTAATGTTATGATAAGCCGGTATCTTATCCATAACATCTGGAAATGTCAAGACAGATTTCAAAAAAAGTAGATTGGATTTTTTTTCGGCTAATGGAGTCATATATTTTTGGAACTTGTTGGATAAGATTAAAAGCACGTAGACAATTTTCAGATGGAATTGGATGAATTCAAAGAAAATAATGGAAAAACAGAAATTAAGGCATGTTTGAGAAATATCGGATGACTTATTTGATTTGAGTTGTATATACATGGCATAATCGTTAAGCAACGTGTAGTCTGGTTAGTACTAAATGGGTAACTATTGAAGGATACGAGGTACTATTTTTGAGATGATGATTGCTTGTTCGTATTATTTTTATTCTTCAGATTACTGTTCTTATCTTGAGTGTCATTTGCACAACGTTTCGGTTGATATAACCTCCGACCTTCTTAAGGTATATCTTGACAAACTTTTTGTGTCGAACTCATAAGTATGCACAGAATTTATAAAAACCCCTTTGGGGTTAGCATATAGGAGTCCTAAGAAATTCACAATTATATTTTAGGTGTCGGTCGCATTGAGGATTGAACCGTTAACATCTAGACCCCGTGGCGTAGTGAATAAAGTACTTGGTAAATTGAATTGTAAAAGTTACACAATTCTGGTGGTTGAAGGGGCAATCCTTACAGCGGGAAACACCTAAAATGCAATTTCGAATTACTTAGAACTTCTACCCAATCATGACTGACAGAATAATAACATACTATTCTGGATTAAATAAAGGATTCCGATGAGAATTCTGTGCAGATTCCCGATTTCGAAGGAAAGATTCCCAAGTTCGACAAGGTATACTTGAAAAAGATCGAAGTTACATCGACCGAAACGTTATGCAAATAATACTCAAGATGAGAACAGCAGTTCGAAGAATCCAAATAATACGGACGAGGTACTTTATACAGGAGGGTTTCTGCTTATTCCAACATTTCCCCTAATCACCTTTTCTATTGGATTGATGCAATGCCGGTTTCTTCTTCTTCTTCTTCTTCTTCTTCTTCTTCTTCTTCTTCTTCATCATCATCATCATCATCATCATCATCATCGGTTTATTCACCAATAACATCAGCTTAACTTCCGTTTTACATGCTGGCATGAGATGGACGACTTTTAGAAATAAAACTAATCTATATCTGACCAGTTTTTTAAATTTATTTTTATTAGTATTAGAAGTGATCCTCATTAAATCCAGAGTAACATGGAGTTTCCCTTTATCTCTATATATATAATCATTGTAGTTTCCAAGATGAAAATCCACTGAAACTGGTGTTTATCAAAAAGTGCAGAGAGTAATGATCTTTCTTTTTTTGTTTGTTAAAAAATTGAAAAAAACAAAAACAAAACAAAACAAACAAACAAGCACTTCGTGTAAATGAAAAAGTGAGTTAAATTTGGTTTTAAAAGAAGATTAGATTTGAAGATGCTGCTTCTTTAAAGAACTAACAGCAGAAAAATGTACGCATATGTAGCCAATAATGCATGTATCTGTCTGTCTGTCTGTCTGTCTGTCTGTCTCTCTCTCTCTCTCTCTCTCTCTATATATATATATATATATAATTCAAATACGGTAATGTTTGAATATATTGTTAAGTGGCAGTTTTAGTCATTTAGAACTGCTTTAAAGCTTCACCGCTCTCTCATTTTTTGGCATAATTTAACTTAAAATATTGCAGCATTAAAAATTGATTATATAATGTTATAAATTGAATTAAAAAAAAATTCTTAATGCTGCAATAAGTTATAAATTTATTATATTTTTTACTAGAATATCTTGTCCTTTTCTTTTCCAGTTTTAATGACTAGTCCTTTACTTTTTCATGTTTAAGCTTAACCTTATTACTTTACATGCTCGCATTTTTCTATTGTAATATATATATATATATATATATATATATATATATATATATATATATATATTCGAATCATGTGACAAATACAATTTCCACTTTATTCTCGCTTCTCCAACAGGAAATTACTTAACCCCATGACCCGTAATCTGTCATTCAAAATCGCAGGTGTGTCCAGCAACAAAAATCCCCTTATCTCGTTAAGGTCCGCTACCCATTGTTTAAGAATTATAGTATTTCCGCATTGGCCAATAATTGGTAATTTATCCCCATCTTAAATAAACTGTTTGAAAAAATAAAAAAGGTTAAAAACAAACAAACAACCCTCCCCCCAAAAAAAACAAAACAAATGAAAATCATTTTAATAATATAAAAGTCTGTCTAAGATTTTTTTAAAAAATAGTACTAGTGTTTTTTTCTTAATTGTTTAAATCTTTATCATAATTGATGATGTCTCTCTGTTTCTCACTTAAAGGCTGCAAACCACTCGGCGGAAGTATATGAAGTTTGACATGAAGCATCTTTGAAATGCCGAGTATGTTATAATAGCGTTGCTCCTCCTCCTCTTCGTACTACTACTACTACACAACAACAACAACAACAACAACAACAACAACAACCACCACCACAACCACTAAAATCTTTTATGGTATTGAGTAGAATTACATTAAATTTAACAGGGTTTGAGCGCGTGGTACAATAGGGGAAGAGGTGGCTGGTCACTTTTAATGCATCCAAAACCAAGCTGCTATCTTTACATCATCAACGCTATGATCCCCATCTGGCATCAATTGAAATGGACGGCTCTCATCTTGGGGAGGCTCCATGTTTTGACAAGCTTCTGGGTTTGACCTTTACTCCTGATCTGAAATGGAACACGTACATTAAATCTGTTGCCAGGACGCTGGGAAAATGGTGGGATCCTTCTACCGCTCCAGAAGATATCTCACTACTGCAATTCTCTATCTGTATAAAAGCCAAGTACTCCAAGGATGGAGTACTGCTGCCACATCTGGACAGGAGCTGCTAAAAACAGCCTATTCTGCCTTGACAGAGTACAAAATAGACTTCGTGGCTTAGTGGGGGATGCCCTTTTCTCTTCCCTGCAACTTCTCTCCCACAGAAGAGACGTTGCGAGCCTGTCTTTGTTTTATCGTTATTTCCATGGCAAGTGATCGTCTGAGCTCCAATCTCTCGTCCCCCCTCGCCAATCTTTCACGACAAACACCCGTCTGGCTGAAACTACTGCCAATAATTTTACCCACTTTTTATCTGTGCCTAAATCCAAACGTAGATTCCATGAACAGAGCTTCTTTCTCAGAAGTGCACGATTGTGGAACTCTCTTCCGTTCGCCTGTTTCCCACCTGATTACAACTTGGATGTCTTCAAATCCAACATAAACAAACTCCTGAAAAACCGCCCCCTTAAGTAAGACACTCTATCAAATCTCCTATACTAATGATTACTACAATACTATCTCATTGATTACTGTACACGCAATAACCCTTATCCCTGAGTGACCCTCGGGCCTTGATAAGTGGTGACCCCCATGTAAAAAAGGGTTACTCCTTGGTAACACAATGTGCAGTAGAAGTAAATACGACTACTACTACTACTTTTATCATGATATAAAACATTATCCTTTTTTTTCAATGCTTGATTAATTTGTCCGCAAAACGCAACAGTTCTCATTTTTGAGAGAACACGTACTTCTCCTCCTTATTTTTCTACTGCTATTTCTACTACTATTGAGGATTTGGTGACTTTTCTGCATGAAGTAGAAACCATATTATTATTTATATTCATGTACTATTGTACTTCGATTACTAACGGAGATTTGGTAGTTGTCTATCTGGAACAATAACGGTAATCTTGAAAATTCGCCTTCTTTGTTTACAAAGCCATTTGGCGGAAGTGACGTTCGACATATTTTTAGTTACGGATGACCAAAACTGTATAGAATTTTTTTTTTTTTTAGAAGTTTTATTTAAATAGTTTTTATTTAAACTTAATGGACTTTTTTTTTTTTTTTTTAGATTTATGAACTGTTTTTCCCCCATTAAGTTCAAATAAAGACTGTTTGAATAAAACACACACACACACACACACACACACACACACACACACACACACACACACACACACACACACACACACATATATATATATTCATTCTATACGGTTTTGGTCATCCGTAGCTAAAAATATGTCGGACGTTACTTTCGCCAAAATGACTCTGTAAACAAAGGAAGGTGAATCTTCAAGATTACCACCGTAACTATACTATTACATCTATTCATGTATATTGTACGAACTTCACTGCGAAATTCAGAGGGTAGTGTTGTATCTGTCTCGCTGACCATCCACCCAGGCATTGCATCTGCTTTTATTTTGAGTGGGTAGTATATTTTTTCTATGATTGTAGCATCATCGACCAAGCTATTGCCTTCTCTTTTTACGTTAACAAGAAATTCTCGCAATTAATTGTCCATTAACAAACTCAACACTTACAAAAAATAAGCATCTTTTTGCTACTAATAGGTACGGGCAAAACGAGCAGATAAAGATAGACGGGCCTAATTTTGAAAGCCGATTTATCATAATTTTTTTGTAGGTTTCCGACTACTTTTTGATTGTATTTGAAAGATTAGAGACTAAAGTTAATTTCCTAAAGGAAAAAAAAATATTTGTACACGTGAAAAAAAAAAAAAAGTTATGAAAAATGTTTTCACGGCGAGCTAACCAATGCAGCTAAATTTTGAAGTTAAATAAATTCATTGTAAAAATCAATTAAAAGATAAATATTTGTTTTCTGGGTCTATTTCAAAGATAATTAGTAAAGTAAAGTCCTAAGATATTGAATTAAATAATAAAAAACACATTGTTTGTGCAAAAATAGCGTAATTAGCCCTCAAAAGCAAGTAATTCTACCGTTCGTTAAAAACGCAAAAAATAAAGGTCTGTAAACACAATTATACGAAAGCCCAAAATTACAGCGTCAGATTTCTTTTTCCCCCCAGAGTGCATCCGTACATTCCTATTCTGAACGTTTGTATCAATTTTTATCATTTTAAATTTCATTATTTTTTATGTTCTCTGTTTTAAATTAATTAAAAAAAAATTATTGTTCGAGATTATATAAAAATTACGTTACGCCGAAAGTTTCACATTCTTGTGAGCAAGGAAATTATTAAAATCTTGCATAGAAAAATTATGCGAAATCTAATTAAAAAAAAAGTAGAAATATTTTTGCTATTATAATTTTTTTGTGTGAAAATATTAAATAAACAATGCTTACTTCAATTGTAATATCGGTAGTTCGAGAGATTAATTTTTCTCCGAGTTATATCGAATTCATTAATACGGACTTTACGGGCTTATTTCGTAATGTTCCTGTAAAAAATAGTTTATTTTTATTATTGTTACAAACTACAACTAAAAAAGCAAAAATATATTCTTGTGTTTTTTATTTACTACTGAAAACCATAACTTTAGTAAAGGTATTTTTTGCTTAAACGAAATAATTTCCACTAAGATTGAATAAAAATAATTTCTTCATTACATTCCGCGATCATGATTTGATAAATACTGAAAATTTCATTAAAATTAGTTAATTTCCTAAGTTTTTGGTGAATTTTTAAGTAAAGGGAGTGGTCAAAATGTTTATACATTTTGAACATCGGCATTCATTTTGCCCGTACCTAGCTACTAATTATAACACAGATCTGCTGGAAAGCTACAGGTTTGAAATTGATGCGAATTTGTGTAACGTTACACACGCGTTAAAATGTAGGGACCCCACACGTTGTAGACTCCGTCGCAAAGGAGATCAAGATAATAAATCGACTTATGTTTTTCCGTTGAAACAATATTTATTTAAGAGTACTTTATCCGAATAAAACGTGATCCTCTATCTAACGTGATCCTCATCTGCGCACACATTCTTCTTTTTATATATTTTTTCTTTGCCGTGACGTCATCTCGCACACGGTTCGGCCATTTGTATTCAGCTACCATACGCGCGTTCGCGCTCTGTTAGATTTGATTGTAACGTATGCTGCATGTGTAATAGGGAATGACTAATACTACTACTAATGCTAATACTGTTGCTACCAGTACTGTTGCCGCTGCTACTACTACTACTACTACTACTACTACTACTACTACGAAGTAATGTAAACACATATAAATCCCAATAGACGTGCATATGGTTTAGAATAAAGAGCCCTTGAGATGTAACAATCTTAATAATACGAATTGTGAACCACTCGCTGCTACTGATAATAATTTTGAAATGTTAATGGAAAGATAAAAACATAATTATTATTAAGTATACTTGAAAAAAATAATGTGCAAGGATTAGTATTTTTGATAAGAAAATTAATTTGCTTTCTATTTTCATGTCTAATTTAAATAGTTTAGACGAAACTCCAAACTCCAGCAACACCGAATAACCTCATTTCTATTCGATAAGGGGATTGATCCCGAAATATAATCGAAAAAAAGCCCCCAACTTATATTCATTAATATCTGAATTCTTGTATTTCATTTTAAAATGTGTATTGATAAAGTTTTCACACACAGGATTTGGAATTGCTTACTACACAACCTTTTCGAGTGTCTTCGGTCTCTTTGTACAATAGAGTCTCTGACATGAGCATACTTCACCTTACAAGTAGACCATGTCTAAATGTTTAAAATAACATAGAAGTTGGATCTTACGAGGAATGGTACATTTTCTTTTAGTGATACCTCAAATAACACAACTTGGCTGGATACTCCACAAGACTAGATGAATTTTTGTCTTAGAATCCGGTAAGACTAAGACATCACAAGGAAGATATACTATAACATAATTCACTGGTCACTACGTGAAATGAAAATTAATGTTCTTCACTTCTTTAACTAACCTCAACGTTTGATAGGTAAAAGAGAACTTTCATGGAATACTCGAATATCTATGTATCTCATGTAAAGATCAAATGTTTACCCTAACCCCAAGAAAGGGTCTCCTTGATTTCTGAGACTTTGCACGGAAATAAAATGAAACACACACACACACACACACACACACACACACACACACACACACACACGCCCCCCCCCCCACACAAAGCCGTTCTGGGTCGACTTCTTAACTAGGGCAAACAACGATTTCCACTAAAATCATTATTCTCATATAGGATGGGGTAGAAATAACAGGTGTTTAAAAAATATGAAATGTAAAATTTTATTGAAAATTGGATAATTTTTTCGTCATTTCATAAAATAATTTTTTCGTCATTTTATAAAATAAAGTTTGAAAAATGATATCTTTCATGTGATGTTCATTTTCGGTGATGCAGGTATGAATGCGTTTATGAAAGTTGCATCTATAAGGGCTTTTTCTGCATTGTGCCTTCTGTGCCAAAATAACCCCGTTGTGAATTGTGTCTTTTTAAGGAACTTACTGATGTCGAGTTAGGTTAAAATTATACGAAATTCTATAAACATTTGTGACTGACTCGGCACTTTTCACGTAGTTCTCGTATGCAAAAAACTTTATTTAATTGTCCACATGTTGAACTTTTATCTGAAATGAACCATATCATTTATTATTAAATTATAAAATGGCTTTTGCAAAAGATCAGATACTGATTTGATATATTTCTAACGATATAAGGCAAAGCAATAGCAATTTCTAATGATATAAAGAAGAATAATAACAATTTCCAACGAGGTAAGGCAGAGTAATAGCAATTTCTAATGATGTAAGACAGAGTAATAGCAATTTCTAATGATGTAAGGCAGAGTAATAGCAATTTCTAATGATGTAAGGCAGAGTAATAGCAATTTCTATTTATCTAAAGCAGAGAAATAATTTCTAATGATGTAAGGCAGAGTAATAGCAATTTCTATTTATCTAAAGAAGATTAGATATTTCTAATGATGTAACGCAGAGTAATAGCAATTTCTATTTATCTAAAGCAGAGTAGAAATTTCTAATGATGTAAGGCAGAGTAATAGCAATTTCTAATGATGTAAGGCAGATTAATATCAATTTCTATTTATGTGAAGCGGAGTAATAATTTCTAATGATGTAAGGCAGAGTAATAGCAATTTCTATTTATGTAAAGCGGAATTATAATTTTTAATGATGTAAGGCAGATTAATAGCAATTTCTAATGATGTAAGGCAGATTAATATCAATTTCTATTTATGTAAAGCGGAGTAATCATTTCTAATCATATATTTCAGTGACAACTCGATTTTTATTTATCTGTTTAATTTTTTTTTTCATAATTTAATTTCTTTAAACGAGTGTTGTCCTCTTATGTTTTTATTTAAAAATTTGAAGAGCTACGAAGATGGGAGTTGTACCATTAAAACGACAGAAATTTTGTATTATAGAATTTATTTTTCTGCATGCACAATATTTACAGCGGTGAACGAGAGCTTTGATGATTCGGTCGTAAGAGTCAGTGCTTCTCGAAGCGGTTCCTTTTTTCACGGCTGCGAGTACGACGCTGTTGTGGAAGAAATGCTGCTACATAATGTGTCCCTTCAGAGGCCCAAATAAGTGGATGTGGTATGATATTGCTTTTTATATATTTTGAATTATTTTTATGTAAGCCCTGAACCCTGAATTACTTCTCTAACTGAACTGCACGGCTAGGGACAGCTAGTTATTTATAAATATATTTTATTGCTTTGTTCACAGATCTAAATGAATAGCAAGGGCAGAAAATAATGTCAGCGCAAACATGTTGAAAACAACTTCAATTTCGAATTCGCTTGTCGAAAACGATGGACATAGGCCATAATTTATTATTTGTTTCAATAAGTTAATCCATACAAAATAATTGATATTTATTGAGAATATTGAGAATCTAAGACAACGAAATAGAAAGAGTTCGTAGAATGGGAAAATTCAGAAAATCCCAAAGAACGTTCTGATAAAATAAGGTGTTTTGTCTGGATCAAAGCCCCCCCCCCCATCCCTCAGCAAACAAGCTAAATGAAAGATGAAGACTTGGAGCTAAACCAGTTTCTTTCGTTGATTTGTACGCACTATAAACAAACCGATAATGATCTATATTGTTTTGTTTTTCGCCACAAGATCGATTTTTAATTTGAGAAAAAAAAAAAAAATCGAAAATACTAAATAGAATAAAACCTTCTGTTTTAACAAATAGCGATGTTTTCTTTTGTTTATTAAAAATATTTGTAAATAAAAAACGCACTAAATAATATATATCTAGCATCCCCCTTTTTCTCAAATTAAATATAATATACTGAAAAATCGGCCGAAAAACAAAAGCAACAAAAAAAAAAAAAAGATGAAAAATATAACGAAAGTTGTGCGTTTGGAGTTTTATAGCAGGCGTCGGATTTCAGGACTTAATATTTCTTGCGTTTTGATTGACTGAAAGAAACCGCTTATTTGAGCGTTTGTCCAATCAAGAGTCGATAGAAAATAGCAACATTCACTGCCGCTGCTATTTCTAACAAGAAATTAAAGTGAGTAAAAGTAATCTAATCAAATCTAATCTAATTTACAATATTTTTTTTTATTGTTTTAAAAAGTTATTCTTATCAAAAATAATCAGGTCCAGTGATCGGAGTTCATAAACTTTCCCTAATGTATGGAGTCCACACTACACAAGGAGATCTCTTTTTGAAAGCATGTGTTAAAATAATTCTAATTAATAAAAAATCAGTAAATCATCGAATATTAATTGAGGTTTCAATATTTACTCCATAAATTATATATATTTTTAAGAAATATAAGTTTACAAATTTAGCATCAAAACATTTTCATAAAAGTGGTAATTTGACAGAATTTACATTTGAGCGAAATTAACACACATGCGCAGTAACGAATACTGTTATAATCAAAATAGATTCTATAGAATATTTTCAACAACTGTTTTAGTCAAAAGACGCAATATAAATATAACGTTTCCCCAAAAGTACTCTAAACAGGCTTGTTCTCACTTTCCAAAGCAGTCTTGACCCCTCCTCCAGTCAGCAGAGATTCAAAGGTCAATAGCGCTGGCGCTAGCTCTGGTACGGTCCATAGAATCCTTATTTCAGATGGTGGTTCAGTGACAAGAACTAGTGAAGAAGTATTGCTATAAGCGGTTAAATTATAAAAAAGACACGAGTCAGATAAGTTCGTATGCTGTATAGAAAGATTTTCTACTATTCTTTTTCAAATTAATATGCAACAACTCCACTGGACCATCTGTAAAAAAATTAAACATCCAGTGTAGCAGGAGGTCCTGGGAACAGCAACCTAAAAAAACAGTTGGAAATGATTTATATACCATACACTACGACCATGTAATCCCTACAGCCACCTGCCTTGAAAATGCATCTGTTTAACCTGACATAACTATGGAATAAGTCAGAAAGAGAGTGGCAACCTTGGTTGAAGTGAGTGTCCCTAATGACGGAGGTCTGAACAGAGCTGAAAGGGAGAAACAGACCAAATATCAAGGTCTCATGTATGATATGAAAAGAAACTGGAATCTTAGGGAGATATCAACAATACCAGTTATTATAGGTGCTACAGGGCCTATGAAGAAGAACCTGAAGTCCCACCTAACTAATATTCCTGATGAACCAAGTGCAAAAGATATCCAGACAATTGCATTAACGGGAACAACAAGGATACTAAAAAGAGCTCTCGGCTGGTTTCAATAAAAAGCAGGGCAATATTGGCAGCTGGTTTGGCTATCCCATACCCAACGTTACAATCTTCAAACTTATATTTCAGACATGACAGTCTGTCCCTGTATTTTGACCGCTTCTTCTCTACAACACGTTTGCCCTACTTTCTCCCCCCCCCACACACAATTATTCAAAGACAAACTTTTTCATCACCGCCACCGAGATATAGAAGGCCTATTCTGATGCTACAATTCACCTTTTCTGTCTTCGGCCGGTAGAGGAGAAATCCTTCATGACTGAGACAATTTTAATTTTTGTTTCTATCCAGAGTGCCCTTTATTGGGGAGCTGGATTTTCCCCACAAGATTAATATGTTGAAATATTTAAATAACTAAATTATATTTAAAGTTTTGGTTCATGTTCATTTTTTCCAAGTTTTTCATCAAAATGTGTAGCGTATTTTCATCAGTTACATGGTTAGGAATCCTATATTCCGCTATAGTCTTCATTTTCATATCAGTGCAGAATACATGAATACGGAAATGACGTTCACTTAACTACTAAAAGACAATCATACCATAATGTGATTATTGGTTAAAAACTAAGAAAATATAGTAAACATCTATGATATTAAATCCGGTCAAATGCGTCATACAGTAGGTCCAACGTCTCTTCTTCTGGTGGAGTTTCACTTAACTCGTTCGAAGTGCGTTTGCGTATCTGGTTCAAGTTTTTCCTTTGCGTGGAATGTGGTTCTTCCACCATGTAAACTATACGATCGATCTTATTCTTGATTGTTCCTTGCCCCCAGAAAGTATTATTATCTTTGTGCACCTGGAAGAATTTTTTTCTTCCGACACGCAATCCCTTTTGTGAACAGTTGTCTTTGCGAGTTTGACCTGTTTTGGCAATAACTTATCAAAGACTTGCCGTATTTTTCTCGCGAACATCACTTCCTCTGGAGACACCTGGGATGACGTATTCTCGTTAGGCGTTATGCGGTACATCTGGCAACGCTTTTTCGGATAAGGTATCCTTTGTCTTCTCCAAAGCCCTTTTCAAGGTGTCCACAAATCTTATGGTCTGTCTGTTTGACCTCGGGTGGTAAGTCGGAGTTGTGATGTGGTTCACTTGGAAGTCCTCGATGAACTCTTTAAAGTCCCCGGATGTAAACTGAGTTCCATTATCTGACACTAAACAGTCGACCACTCCGAATAATTAATAAAGGTTTGTTATAGTGAAGCCAGTAGTAGGCCTTTGCACCTAAAGACTTCAGACATTTTAGAGAAACTGTCTACTACTATGAGGTAGTACTATTCATCAAGTGGTCCCGCGTTGTCGACGTGTATCCGTGACTATGGGTAGTCAGCTTTGGACCATCGGCTAAATTGAATTGGTGGCGCTTTAGCAGCTAGTGTACATCCTCTGCGTGTTTTCACCTTTTCTTCAATATCCTTATCCATGTTTTACCAGTATACGTATTAACGCATTAAACTTTTCATTCTGGTGGCACCAGAGTATCCTGCGTGAGAATCCTTTCTTTTTGGAGGGTCGTCGGAATAACTATTCTCTCTATATATAATAAAACCTGGTTACATGTTAAGAAAACTTCTGCTACTTGTTCAGTCTGCAGTTTTTTCCTTGGTTTCTCTAATAAAACTGTCACTTTTGGCTTCTCTTTCCTTACTCATCCAGAGTAACAGGAAGTTTTTTTACAGTATTACATAGGATTGAACTATAATAACTCTCTGATCGAAGTGATGCGATCAGCGAGTCTTTAAGTGGTTCACCAGTCCTTGGTATTAACCGGGATAGTTCGTCTGCGTGTCCTAATTTCTTTGATGGAAGAAATTTCATATCAAAGTCGTAATTTAGTAAGATTTTCCCCATCTTTGAAACCTGTTTGTTTCGAGCCACTTGTGACGATAATGTCTAAATCTTGGTTGTAATGGGTCAGGAATAGTTCCGATGTGAGCACATCTTTTAGCTTTTCGAACGCCATCTTTCATTCATTTCATTGGTCCGGTTCTAAAAACTAGTCCGTCCTAAGAAGTTCATTAAAAGGTGCGCGCAATGTGCGCATATTAGGAATGAAGGCTTCATAGTAATTATCTAAGCCTAAAACTTTGTAGTGCTGTTATGTCGTGTAGCTCAGGCATATTTTTTTTTTTATTGCTATGGACCTTTCTGAATCGGGACGTCTACCATTCCTATTTATTATCTGCCCAAGGTATTTTATTTCGTCGAGGAAAAATTCACATTTGGTGTCTTTAAGTGTGAAGCCGTACTCGTTTATCTTTTCGAATACCTGAAAACGTGTTTTCTATGTGGATTCACTTTTCATTAAAATATCATCCAGGTATCCGATGAAAAAAAATCAAGGCCGCTCAACATCGTG
>NW_027633125.1:57500-110000 GCF_053919585.1 Euprymna scolopes
TTACATATCCAAACATGTCTTTAAATCGCATATTATACATCAATTGTATAATTATGTTATTATGTAATATCTGTCAACGAGTTCTTTTCAGTTTAAACACTGGAAAAGTATTGATAATTGAAGGAAAAAGAAAAAAAGATAGGGAGAAAGAGAAGGAAAACGAGAAAGACAGACCGAGAGAGAGAGAGAGAGAGAGAGAGAGAGAGAGAGAGAGAGAGAGAGAGAGAGATTATGGTAGAGAAGGAATGCGATACAGGAGAAAGATATTACACGTAGTGTTTAATTTCTATTTTGCTTTCCATGTTCCCGGACAACACCGATTAACCATGCTCGTAATTTAATAAAATGAAGTAAAACGCCACATTTACTGTTTATGGATGTCTGGCGCAATGCGTCCTTTGATCAAAATGAAATATACTTATTTAGGTACCCTGAGTAATGTCGTTACAGAATATATATATTTCTTATTCTCTAACATACCTCTCCCTTCTCTCTAGATGTAAGAGATCAATCCAGCCCGCATTAATGTATCAAAATGTATAACGATTTTTAAAAATGTTGACCCATTTTACATCCCTTAAAAACAATTTTAATCGTCTAAAGACCCACAAAAGAACAGTCCATAAAAAATTCACTAATTTGAGGCCCTAGCACCGCTCTGTGACTTTTAGTTTCGGAAGAGATAAAGTCTGAAAATATGGGGACTAACAGACAGACAGACAGAGTGAGTTTTATAAATTAGATTAATTAATTAATAAAAAAATTGATTTTAACCGTTGTCTCAATTATTTTCTTGAGTTAGTAACTGTACACAACAAATCAGTATGTCGTTTAATTGAATCTGCTCTAATCTCCCATTCTTCCGATTTAATAAAACAAAGAAAAGGGTTCTTTCACATCTTTCCATACCTGCCCAAATACTAATTCACAAAAATAATTTAGACAACGGTTAAAATCAAATTAAAAAAAAATTAATAGTCATATATATAATGTATATATGTTTATATAATTTCTATATTTACATGGAAATACATATGCTCATCTCCCCCACCTCTTAATATATATATATATATATATATATATATATATATATATATATATATATATATATACCCCTAAATTAACTAACCTTCTCGACAACGAATATTTTTTACTCTTGAAAAAGCCCGCAAAACGGGCGAAACATCGTCGAGTTCTCTCCCCCCCTCTCTCTCTCTCTCTCTCTCTCTCTCTCTATATATATATATATATATATATATATATATGCTATACATACACTATATATACATATACACTATAATGCTCCCTATCTTGGGTTGAGCATATTGGGAAGTGATATACAAATTACCATTAGAGTATTAAGCGATGCTCTTTGTGTTGTGTCTTAGGTATTTGGACAATGTCAAAACATTGTTATTTCACTGCCCGCATAGCAGCAGCCGAATAGTTAGAAGATCCGACTGTCGTTGGGCGGTCGGGTTTCGATCCTGGTTAGTGGTAGTTACTTGTCTAGTCACACTGACAGTATACACACACACACACACACACACACACACACACACACACAAATATATATATAGTAGCGTCCAAACCTAAAGGACAAAACTTTAAAAACCTAAAATTTGTTAGAAATAACAACTGTGAAAAGCTGAAATTTTGACAACTGGTCGTCGTTATCATCCATACTAAAATTTGAATCATTTGCAAAGGAAAGAAAAAAATTATAACAATTTCTACAATGAAACGTATTATAAACGAATAGTCTCCAGAAACGGCATACCAAAAATCTGAAAATGCACCAGAATTTTATTACGAAGACCTTGGTTTATGGATGAATAAAATATAGTGTGACACGTGTAAGACTCCGCCATAGAAGCCTCATCTAATTTATAAAACTCACTATGTCTGTCTGTCTGTGTCCGTATTTTCAAACTCTATCTTTTCCGGAACTAAAAGTCGCAGAGCGGATTTAGGAGCCTCAAATGATTGGATTTTTTTATGGACCGTTCTTTTATGGATCTTTAGCCGGTTAAAATAGTTTTTAAGTGATAAAAAATGGGTCAAAACTGAAAAAATCGTTATACATTTTGTACATTCATCTTAGTTTATTTTTAATCAGTTCATATGCGTGTCACATTGGTACAGTGGTAACGTTACCAGATTTGAATTCTACAATTTTGCTTTCGGTTACAATTCTAACTGATGTCATCGAAATATTTTATTTTACTTTTGAAATCACAACTCTTTAATAATATATACGAAATCTGCACAAATTAAAATATAAAATTTAAGCGTATTTTACGACCGGACAAAGCCCCCCCGCGCTAGTATATATATATATATATATATATATATATATATATATATATATATATATATATATATATATATATATATATAGTTCAATATTCAAGTTTACAGACCGAAGAATTTTGGAAACTTAAAGACGGTATATAGATATCAATACTGATATTTATAAGACAATCTTAACCAGATGAAAAAGCTCAATATTCGAGATAAGGAATCAGAATAAGAAGGAAGTTAAAATTTAACAAATTAGAATTTACAATATTTATTATTCGAAACAAGGGATTCAAAATTAAAGATTTTTCTTTATTCCATGGCGTTTCAAAGAATGTCTTTTATCCTCATAGGAAAATAATTGGCAAAATACCAGATATATAGACTAGCTATAATTTTGCTGGTTAGCAAAGAGTATGAAAATTTTAGAGTTGGGAAATGTAATGTTATTAAAGGTAATATAGAACAATTTAAATCAAAAATGATATTCAAACTGGAGTGCAAGTATGATGATGAAAATTATCTTTAATAGTATTATATCTCCCATAATCTAAAGTTTTCTCTCAGTAAATTGATCCCATCATCAGCAAGTTGCAGACGCTGCTCGCGTGTAAGTCTCATTAAATGCCAAACCAAGCTGACTTCAAAGTAACCAATAATCGCCAAATCTACAATTAAAGAAAATAGATAAGTTTGAAGTTCACTGCCTCTAAAAAAACAACACACATACATACTCTCTCTCTCTCCACACACACACACACACACACACACACACACACACACACACACACACACACACACACACACACACACACGCACACACACACACACGCACACACACACACACACCTTTTTTTAAAATATTTTTCAAGTTTTAAAACTTTTTTTGTGAAAATCAACACAATTAATATATGTTCACGAAAATCAACACAGTTAATATATGTTCACGAATGTTTTCGACTCCATGTGAAATAATCTTTGGTATAGAAGCAAATAAACGCTGGGCTGAAAAAAAAAACTGGAGAAGAAAGGAATTTAGTAATCGTACATGGTCAATATTCGCAGAGAGCAGATCGCCAGGATGTTATTGTTTGTTTGTTTGTTTGTCTGTTTGTTTGCTTATGTTTAACGACCTACCAATCGTTCTATCGCCATTTAAGATCATGCAGATTTTGTGGAAAGCTATTTTGTATATGTTTCCAAGTTTTAATATTTTTAGTTTATTGAGTGAGTTGGTTGTTTTATATAGTGCTGCATCTGATGGTGGGTAGTATAATACTGGTTATGGGTTATTTTATTCAGTTAGCCTTTATATGTTTGGTTTCGTTGGTTTTTTTTTCATATTATGGTTTTGGTGTTGGTGTGTTACTGTGTCCACCAACTTTGGGAGGTTGATTTATATTTTGTAGAATAAGTTTATTTCTTTTAGAAAGTGTATTATTTTGGAGGGTTCTATTTTGTTGAAGAGATCTTTAAGGTGGAACTCATGATAGGATTTTATTCGATATGAAATAAAATCATCACATTCTAGTAATATAGGGTGTTCCAAAAGTCTTGAGCATATTTTGACATTGAATATCTCGAGAACAATTAAGGATAGAAAAATTCATATGAAAGATTCAGAAAGCTTGTCGTCTCAAGTTTTTCATGGAATCTTTAAAGATGTTCAATGCGAGCAGCATTGGTCACACGTCACACATCAATCCGATAGTTCAATTCTTGCCAAAAGCGTCCCAGCATTGCGTTGTTAATATGTGTAGCAAATTCTGTTATTCAAGCCTTCAGCTCATACACATCTCTTGGAAGGGGAGGCTGATAGACCAGTCCTTTCATAAATCCCCACAAAAAAAAAAAAAAAATTGCAGGGTGCGAGATATTTTTTTTGCAAAATACACGTTGAACAAGTGTCCATGATTCAGGTTTTGCAAATTCAAGCACATAAAACGCCTTTTATGGTTGAGTGAACGCCATTACCGAATCTGAAAAGTAAATGAAAAAATCAATAGCCTTACAAAAAACTTAATGCATTTAGCTTTAAAATAGCACGACTTTCATCTTATTAGCATTCATAGTTAAGGACTTGAAATGTGCCCAAAACTTTTGGAACACCCTGGATTGACGTTAAGTTTGTCCTTTTATGCTATGCATAATGGGGTCCGGCACACTCTAGTAGCTACAAGTGTGATGTACGAGTGTGGCCTGTGTGTAATAGATTTAGTATAACTTCTTTTCTTCTGTTAAAGTTTTCCTTAGCCATTCTCCAATTATTTGTTTAATATTTTCTAGTTTATTGTTTACACAGTGATTACATCCTTCTTACGATTTGTTTGTGATTATTTTTTTAATTTGAGGCTTGTTGTCTAGTATTTTGTTTAGAAAATTTTCTGTTTGCAGCACTTTTTGCTTCTTGGTTAGCTCTGTCATTTCCATTTAGCCCAATATAACTCGGTATTCAACATAGTATTTTTTATTTGTTTTTTGAGAGTTGATGAAATTTTAAAGGTGGCATAACACATTGAAAAATAACTGCAACTTCTCTCCCAACTTTTAGTTTTTGCAATCATACCCATATTCTTATACATACTTTCTTTTAGAGTTGATAAGTTTCTTTCCTTCTGACGAGTTAAGGGCCGAATAAATTTAGAAATTGACAATAATTACATAAATGATTCTGCACTACGAAAAGGTGCTGTCAAGAATTATGCATATCAATGTACTTATAGAAATAAACGGTAAGATGGTCAACATGTTGAAATTTGGAATATGGAATTTTGTCATTTATATATATATATACATATATATATATATATATATTTGTGTGTGTGTGTGTGTGTGTAATTAATTTAATAATTATTATAGTAAATAATTATGTCAGCCTCCTTTTGAAACTCGTTTCTTATCGTTGAGCACTTTCAGTTGAATTAAAGTCGGTCAATTGAGCTCCTATGGGTAGATCATCATATAATGATTAGATCACTCTGACAGACGTTAAAAAGTATTAAAAAAATGTTTTAAATTCAACAGCATTTCACGCGGTTAACGGTGGCCGAATGGATTGGGTCCTTGCTAATGAAGCCAGGGATGGCTTCTGTCGCCGGGTTCGGATCTATCGATTGGTGTTAATTGTGACACTCTGCACTGATGATTCCCGAAAGGATGAAACACTAGTGTCTGTAGGTATTTAATAATTATTAGAATATATATATATATATATATATATATATATATATATATATATATATATATATATGTGTGTGTGTGTGTGTGTGTATGAACAAGTATATAAACTTTATGAAATCTTTGTGTATGAGTATATAGGTACATTTACGAAAAATAAAAATTTCAAATCAATTTGGGGATTTCTTAAACAGAACAACCCCTCGGTGTAAATGTGATATTGCGGTGATAGAGATGATTCTAGTTAAGAATGAAAAATGTCTTAGTAATTATGACCAAGAATAAACAACACTTATTTTCTTTACACTTTTGAATGGTATTTTGTTTAGTTTGCTACAAATATTTATTTTTTTTAAATATTTTCTGCAAATAATTGTTTCAAAGTGCAGTATCTGCTCTTTTACTCAAAGTGGACAACACTATTCTGTCGAAATTCGCTTTTTGGGGGATTTTTATTTCCCTTACATTAAAACGGCCGTGCGTTTAACTCAGCCTTCGCGAATAAGGACCCTAATTTTCGTCAAGTTTAAGTCGAAGAACGCCAGCCTGCAAACCCAAAGTTGACTTTGTTGACTAGGTTCGAGCCCCAGGACCAGCAGTAATTACCACTTTCTACACTAATGATTGCATAACCATGAAACACTAGTGTCTGTACGAAAAAATATTTATTGGAAAAGTATTATATATATATATATGTGTGTGTGTGTGTGTGTATGTGTGTGTGTGTGTGTGTGTGTGTGTGTTTGTAAATATTTTAATATTATTTTTAGTCATTCATTGAAAAATTATCTTGTCAGTAAGTCATTTAATCTCCTGCAATCTCTGAATCAACTTGTCTTCTCGAACTCATACAGTCTAAAGTTTTCAGAGATCATCAGTTGTTTACAATGAAACACTGTTTCGGAGATTTAAAAACAAAACAGTATATTAAATCATGGCTCCTCAGCAGTGTTGATCAAACATCAGCATCCCTTAAACAATAGAACCAAAACTGTTCCGGATATTAGATTCATTGTTTTCCCTCCAGATTGATTATGCTAACCTATTCATGTTATCAAATTTTTTTCCTTACTTCTGTCATTCGTTCTTATCTCCCCAAAAGAAAGCATATTATTTTGTCATTTACAAATCTATTTATTTATATGGTTTGAATGAATCCACAATACATACCTATCACTTCCTTCTTTGTTATTAATATACTATTTATATGTTTACATTCTTATTTATTTAAAAATATATAAAAAGTTACAGATGTTTTAAATATATACATGCATGTTTTTGTTTTATATATTACTAATATAGTTTTAGATTTTGTTAATCTACTTTGATTAGTTTTATATGATTTAAAAGTATCAGGATAACGAACAAATGTTTTGTATAACTGTTTAAATATTTTATTTTTATCACCACCTTGTTTCATCATTCTTTATATATATATATATATATATATATATATATATATATATATATATATATATGTGTGTGTGTGTGTGTGTGTGTGTGTGTGAGTCAATCTATCTGACCATTTGTTTTTCTCTCTTTTCTCCAAATCCTTTTTCCTTTTCCATATCTCTCTTTTTATTTATATATGTATTACATCATTTTTTATATTTGTATTACATAATTTTTATGTGTATTACATCATTTTTATATGTGTATTACATCATTTTTATATGTGTATTACATCAAATTTTTTATATTTTGCATCATTTTTTATATGTGTATTACGTCATTCTTTAGGCCTTCGGGTCAAGATCAAAGTGTAGTATCTGTTCTTCAGATGCTACACTTAAATTTCTTGTTCTCTGTCAGTGGAGGAGAAATCCTTTACGACTGAGATAATTTCTATTTTCGTTCCTTTTCTTCACATTAAAAAAACGACCCTGGTGTCTAACTCTGTCCCGTGGGGAGGAATTGTAAATAGGTACATCATTTTTATATGTGTATTACATCATTTTTATGTATATGTATATTACATCATTGTTTATATGTGGATTACATCATTTTTATATGTGTATTACATCATTTTTATGTATATGCATATTACATCATTGTTTATATGTGGATTACAGCATTTTTATATGTGTATTACAGCATTTTTATGTATATGTATATTACATCATTGTTTATATGTGGATTACATCATTTTTATATGTGTATTACATCATTTTTATGTATATGTATATTACATCATTGTTTATATGTGGATTACAGCATTTTTATATGTGTATTACATCATTTTTATGTATATGTATATTACATCATTATTTATATGTGGATTACATCATTTTTATATGTGTATTACATCATTTTTTTTATATATTACATCATTTTTTTTAATGTGTGTATTACATCAGTATTGTTTTTTATTTATATGCCTATTACATCATGTATTTATATATCTATTGTAGAGAATCAGAACACTATCGGTATTGTCTGTTTAAAACGGTGACGTAAAATTGATCCCCTTTAAAAGACACTTTTCCGACTCTGGTTATGTTTGTTTTCCTGAAAAATCAATTATAGGTACCCTTTGGTTGGATTTAAAACAGGCGGTACTGATATTGTTCCGATCTTCTGCAAAAAACATATGAATAAATATTACGCACTTATTTTTTAATTTTTTTAACCAGAACACGTTGTTAGGGTTCTTTCAATTAACCTTAAATCTTTATATATATAAATACACACACGCACACATATATGAATATATACATATCTACGCATATATATACATGTCTACATATATATGCAAATATACAGATATTAACATGCATATATAGATATCATATATATAGATATATAATATATATGTATGCATATATATATATATATATATACGCCTATATGTATGTATATACTTATATATATGCATACATATGTATACATGTATATATATGTATATATATATATATTTATGTAGACATTATGTATATGTATATGTACGTATGTGTGTATGTTTCTATGTATGTATATCTGTATTTAGACATGTAGATACGTATGCATATAAATATGTAGATATGTAAATCTGTATGTATATATGTAGGTATGCAGATATATATATATATATATATATATATATATATATATATATATATATATATATATATATATACTAGCAGGGTGACCCAACGTTACCGGGATTGAATGATGGTCAACGAATGTTTCACACTTCCATATTTTTATTGCCATTGAATCGGTGAAATCGCTCAAATCGATTGCTTGCTTGCTCTAGTTGGGGACACATCGCGGTACACCTGGAAGGAGCTCACGTGCCTCTCGTAGTGATTTAGTTTACAATAGATTATAGTCTACATTGCACTTTTAATTTTATAAAATTATTTAATTTTACTGTTAATTTTATAAAATCATTTTTTAGATACAATGGCTTGAATCAAAGATTTAAATGCAAACGTAAAGTATCATGCTTCAATTGTACTCTAAACAGAAACATTCATTTCTAACGCGCCCCTATCGTATCAAAGAAACTACTATTGATTTTATGTGCCGAGCCTTTCGGCTCATGTGGTAATAAAACTTCGCAAATGCACTTGTGATGTTAGCCTGTGTAAGATGTTAACTTTGGTCAAAATTGAGGAATTGGTTCCTTATTTCATCAGATTATTTCGATTATCGATACTTATCGAAGGCATTCCGATGCAAAACCTATGTAAGAACACTGCCAGTTACATAAAGTACTTTTGCGTGAAATTTCATAAAAATTGGCTTGGCCGTTTTCGAGTGCGTAAGTAACGAAGTCACACACACAGACACACACGCACAATGTTCTTTATATATATATATATATATATATATATATATATATATATATATACACTTAGGGGATTAGAACAAGAGTCTAAAGAGCAGAATATATATTTTAATTTATTAGTAAATTCATTAATAAAATTAAAACAAAAGAAAAGAAAACAGTGCTCGTTGCAATCTAGATATATAATAAGCTCGATAGGCATATATGTCCTAGAGCTATTTTGATACTGAGTAAGATGATTGATAATTTATAATCAAAATCAAAAATTAAAAATCTTTTTCATAAGGAAGAACAAACAAACTTCCTTGTGAAAAAGATTTTTAATTTTTAATTTTAATCATAAATTATCAATCATCTTAATATATATATATATATATATATATATATATATATATATATATATATATATATATATATATATATATATATATATTAAGATGATTGATAATTTATATATATATACACACAGGTGTGTGATGTTTTCAGAATATACTGTCATACCTGTAGATAGTAGAATGTATATCTGACTGACTATTGTTTGTTTGTGACGGAATGTGTAATGTATCTTTGCCAGATTTTTTTCTTCTCTTTCCACCTGATCGTTGGTGCGTGCGTCAGCGTCTCAGGATAAGCAGGCATAACTAAGTGACTGAGTGCGTAGGTAATTCTCCCCCTCCCCGTCTCTCTCTCTCTCTAGCTCTTCCTCCTTTTTCTGCCTCCCCTCTCTCTCGTTCTATCTCTGCTTGTCATGTCCTGATTGTTATTGTTAGGAGAGCGTGGGAAGGAGACACGCAGGTCTATCTCAGGAGGACGACAAGTCTTGAATGACACGAGAAGAAGAAAAATAATAAAAATACTTAGCCCACCTGTCCCTGTGCGCGACCCTCCCCTCCAACGTCCTTACCCCAACCCCCTTTTTCCCTCACATACACCCCCATCGTTTGCATCCTTTAGGGGATGATTCTGTAAAGAAATTTCTATACAGTTTTTATTAATATTGTCGTCTGAATTCACGATTTAACGATTTCAAATATTTTTTTTTTAATTGACCGACAAACAAGTGCATGAGAAAAATATCTCTTAATAAACTCTACTACTACTACTACTACTACTACTACTACTACTACTACTAATAATAATAATAATAAAGAAATAAAAAATATTGAACAAAACTCATCATTTCTTGATAGAAAGAGCAACAATACTATGGATATTGAACTGAGAGTTGTAGGACAACATCTGACAAAGATAAGAATACACAGAATTTTTTTTCCATTCCTTTTTAGTATGGCTATGAGGGGTGCAATGCTGACGGCAGACATCGCGAAAGCCGCATGTTTTATCTCCGTCTGAAGGCCGGTGTGGGGTTTTAGGGCGATTCCCTCAAGTGACCTGTATTTGATAGAAAATCCTGGATCAAAGAACTAGGAAACTAATGACCATGCACTGCGCTTTATACTGAGAAGGTGATCTTGACCGAAACTATTTAAAAGGAAAGGAAGTGGAAGAGGACTAGTATGGAAGATGCTAGTGGAAGAGGAAGTATGGAAGATGCTGTAAAATGATGAGGAAACCCCGAAATACAGAACGATTGATTACTGCTGGCCAAAACAGATCCAATCTAAAGAATACGAAGAGCAATGGAACAGAAAAAGAAATGAAGCGTCTACATGGACGATTAGTAAAACTGACCAAAAGAAATTACACGGGAAAGCAGATATTTAAGTAAAGCACGCAGTTGAGCCGAGGAACGGAATTGCTAGTGACAGCCGCACAAAACAACGTAATTAGAACGAAGTACACAACAGCCAAGAATGACACTTAACCTAGTAAAACAATAATAATGACACTTAACCTAGTAAAACAATAATAATGACACTTAACCTAGTAAAACAATAATAATGACACTTAACCTAGTAAAACAATAATAATGACACTTAACCTAGTAAAACAATAATAATGACACTTAACCTAGTAAAACAATAATAATGACACTTAACCTAGTAAAACAATAATAATGACACTTAACCTAGTAAAACAATAATAATGACACTTAACCTAGTAAAACAATAATAATGACACTTAACCTAGTAAAACAATAATAATGACACTTAACCTAGTAAAACAATAATAATGACACTTAACCTAGTAAAACAATAATAATGACACTTAACCTAGTAAAACAGTAAATGTAAACGCAAGATAAGTTATGAATCACATTAAAAAACAGCTAATGTAATAATGAACATATAATTGAATTTATAACAGAATATTAGACACTTCTCTATCACAGCTGTCATGAAGTGAATAAATGTGTAAAACCTTCCAAATTATATCGTTTGCAATCGCGTCCGAGATGTGTATGTTTGCCGACGACACAATGCTTTATTCTTGACATGCGGGCTAATAATCAGACATATTTAAGGCTTAATATTGTAGTAGAATGAGGCAAGAAATTCATGATTACATTTAAAAGCTCTTTTCTATTTAACAATTATAAGACATCTTTCAAAGCACGGCTGATGCTTGAGGCAGAGTTCAACGTTTAAAATCCTCGACCTAATATTCACAACCAACATGAATTAGAATGCATGCATAAAAGATACTGCCAAGTCTGCTGCAAAGAAAATGGACTTCTTACACCAGTCAGTATCCAACACCTCTATGGAGAAATATATTTTCTCTTCCTGCTGAAGAATGCGCAAATGAGACCACTGAATTGTTCAAAGCGGCAATGAACTACATGTTACCACACCTAAGTTTTATAGCAAACCCCACTCTCCCCAATGGTTTACTTCTATTTGCGCAGCTGCGATTGTTCAAAGGCAGCATGCATACCGCAGATTCAACCGACATAAATCCAGCACAAATAGACAAAAGTTTATACACGCTAGAAGTAATTGTAAGAAAGAAAAAATAACCACAGCCAAGAGAGAATATACCGAAACCACACACACAAAAAAAAACAAACAAACAAAAAAAAAAACGCACCGAAGAGCAGAAATTAGGAACTCGTGATTCTGTAAAATCTATAACAGTGTAGAAAAATAAATTCCCTCACTATCTAACAATCTTGAAGTTGTTTGAACGACAATCGAGGAGTCTAATCTGCTTACCCGTCGGTTTGCCTGCAACTCTTCTTTGGACCCAGCAAACCACTCTCTCCCAGATTTTCCTCTGTGGACAGGAACCACACTAAATGATCTGAAAATCACCCCTTCTCAAGTACATGGTATTATAAAAAACCTACACCTCCAAAGCATGTGGGCCCGCTCTCATCCCGGCTGTATTATTAAAAAAATGCTGGATTACTTCTTTAGACACTTAAAGGTTAAGCCGTAAATTTGAGATATTTTTCGAATCATAATAATGTCAATGATTTTATTCAAAACTGCAATAAAATTGTAAACATAAGGTTTAGCAACATTATGTCTTTATTTTAATCTCCGTAAAAAGAAATAGTGCAGAACAGGTAAGCTTATTTCCAGCATAAAACAATCTCCTTACGAAGATTGAAATCAAAATAAAATGAAACTGAAACTTATATCCAGTATCCCTATACAAAATGTTATCATAACCCATTTTATCTGAGATAGCTCTACACTTCCATTGTTTCTATTTTTACATTCGTCATCTCAAGTAGTGCACTTTTCCTACCCTACATTATCACTAAATATGCAACAGACCGTGCGTGGGCGAGTGTGAGATAATCATCATTGTCAGCAGCAGCCAAAGGATAGCTGGCTAGTGAAAATATTAGCAGCAGCCGTTAAAGCACGTATGCAAATTAGTAAGTGTATGTGGACTTGTGTCACAAGAAAAGGAAAGAAAAATACACCACGTGATCGAGGAGAGAAGCAAGTTGTGTATCGGGGAAGATGGACGTGTAAATAGTGTAAATATGAGGGCGAAAGCACTGGCTAGCCCCAGTGCGAGGTGGCAAGGACAGAGACTTTTAAAAAGCGCATGCATGTGCGAAAAGACTTTGGAAAGATAAGGAAATGCGTTGTTTCGGCAGAGCCACGAATAAATGCATTTCATTTGCACTTAAAAAATGTCGATCGGATTTTTATTTCTTATATATTTTTGTTTCTTCCAGCGACGTTACAAATATTCTAGTGTATATCTCCCCATTTTTGTCTTTCTGATAGTACTTTCAGTTCACACATATGCATGAGACGTGTGTATATATAAATACTTATACAGGGTGACTCCAAAAAAACAAAAGCTAAATGGAGGCCATCTAAAACATATGCTGTAGAACAGAGAAGAAAATGCCAAAGTGTTTTGATGTGATATTTTGAATATAATAAATTAGTTATGACCAAAGTTTCATTTCATTCGAAAAAAAAAACACTAAGAAATGGGGCCTAATTAGAGTTGGGGCCTGTTTTTTTTGGGGTCACCCTCTATTACATCTAGTGGTAAGTGGCAGTATAGTTATAACAAACAGTAGTGGAAATAGAGAGTCCCCTTCGAAAATGCTACTCTGTATGTGAGCTAACTGCTAGTTGAAGCCTTTATTTTCTGTTACTTTTTCCATGAAATTGACAATTTAAACTTATATTTCAATTATATTTGAGCATTTAATTATTCAGACTTGGGCGGTTGCGTCATATACTTTCTTATAATCGACCAACGCCATGTTATTTCATTTTATTGTTTTTATTTATTTATTTTTATTGTTTTTATTATTTTTTATTGTTTTTATTTTTTTCCGGTATATTCTGGTTAATTCAATATTTTTGTATATTTTCGATATCCGTTTTGTTCTACAGGAAACATTACGACGAGTTCAAAAATTTTTTTTTTAAATTGAAAACGATTTTGTATTATCGCAACAGCCTTTACCATTGACTTTTCGCTGATATCGATCGTCAGTTTTTTTCTGGGACATGAACGCAAATAAGCTTTCTTTTACATTCCAATTACTCTCCGCGCCTTTCCATCCACCATGACTGTTCATGGTCATTTTTTGTGATACAAACTTATGCTGGGCCACTCCGGCTTTTCTTTTGGGGTAAGTGGTGAATGTCAGATTCGGTGTTCTTATTATCTCTGATAGTTACAGTTCCTTTGGTTTTCTCTGTTTTCCGTGCAGTTGTTCTATTCCTGTTTATCTGTGATTGGTCGGCGTTATTACTCAATGGTTATGTGAGTTTTTCTTAACATTTCAATTGTTTTCATCTGTGATTCATATGATTGGGTCAAATTTCTTCTAATCTTGTTTTCCAATATTTCCGAACTGCCCCTAACCCTCCTCCTATTAATGGTAGTAAAGTGTTTTACTTCATGTTCGATATTCAATTTTCTTTGATGCCTATCTGTATTTTAATCAGCTTCACTCCATGATCAGCTGGGACAGTAACTTCTACAATTGAGCACGTTTTTCCTTCTGGTTAGCTTATAACATATCCGGTTTTCTCACTTGATTTATTTTGGCAATCGCGTTTATGTATTTTATTTTCAGTACTGACTCTGTTTGTACGATTTGTTTTGATGCTCAGAGTTTGCATAGTTTCCAGTGAATAACCTCAACACAATCGTGTATGTTTTTGTATTAGTTTTCTGCATAAATGCCGGACCTTCACAAAAAACACTCGACAAGCTACAACCACTATCAAAAATTTCCCCTACTCTTAATCTGTGCCTAAATCTAAACGCAGATTCTATGAACAAAGCTTCTTTCCTAGAACTGCCAACCTGTGGAACACTGTTCCGCCGGCCTGCTTCCTGGCTGACTACAATATCGTAGCCTTCAAGTTCAATGTAAACAAGTTTCTGTTGAACAGTGCTCTTTGAATCAAATTCTAGCTAACTTACACTATTAACGATTATTACATTACCATTACATTCATTAACCATTATTACATTACATTACATTCATTAACCATTATTACATTACATTACATTCATTAACGATTATTACATTACATTACATTCATTAACGATTATTACATTACCATTACATTCGTTAACGATTATTACATTACATTACATTCATTAACGATTATTACATTACATTACATTCATAACCATTATTACATTACATTACATTCATTAACGATTATTACATTACCATTACATTCATTAATCATTATTACATTACATTACATTCATTAACGATTATTACATTACCATTACATTCATTAACCATTATTACATTACATTCATTAACGATTATTACATTACATTACATTCATTAACGATTATTACATTACATTACATTACATTCATTAACGATTATTATATTACCATTACATTCATTAACGATTATTACATTACCATTACATTCATTAGCGATTATTACATTACCATTACATTCATTAACGATTATTACATTACATTACATTCATTAACCATTATTACATTACATTACATTCATTAACGATTATTACATTATCATTACATTCATTAACGATTATTACATTACATTACATTCATAAACGATTATTACATTACCATTACATTCATTAACCATTATTACATTACATTACATTCATTAACGATTATTACATTACATTACATTCATTAACGATTATTACATCACCATTACATTCATTAACGATTATTACATTACATTACATTCATTAACGATTATTACATTACATTACATTCATTAACCATTATTACATTACATTACATTCATTAAGGATTATTACATTAAATTACATTCATTACCGATTATTACATTACATTAAATTCATTAACGATTATTACATTACCATTACATTCATTAACCATTATTACATTACATAACATTCATTAACGATTATTACATTACCTTACATTCATTAACGATTATTACATTACCATTACATTCATTAACGATTATTACATTACATTACATTCATTAACGATTATTACATTACATTACATTACATTCATTAACGATTATTACATTACATTACATTCATTAACGATTATTACATTACCATTACATTCATTAACCATTATTACATTACATTACATTCATTAACGATTATTACATTACATTACATTCATTAACGATTATTACATTACATTACATTCATTAACGATATTACATTACATTACATTCATTAACGATTATTACATTACATTACATTACATTACATTCATTAACGATTATTACATTACATTACATTCATTAACGATTATTACATTACATTACATTCATTAACGATTATTACATTACATTACATTCATTAACCATTATTACATTACCTTACATTCATTAACGATTATTACATTACATTACATTCATTAACGATTATTACATTACATTACATTCATTAACAATTATTACATTACATTACATTCATAAACGATTATTACATTACCATTACATTCATTAACGATTATTACATAACCATTACATTCATTAACCATTATTACATTACATTACATTCATTAACGATTATTACATTACATTACATTCATTAACGATTATTACATTACCATTACATTCATTAACGTTTATTACATTACATTACATTCATTAACGATTATTACATTACATTACATTCATTAACGATTATTACATTACATTACATTCATTAACCATTATTACATTACATTACATTCATTAACGATTATTACATTACATTACATTCATTAACGATTATTACATTACATTCATTAGCGATTATTACATTACATTACATTCATTAACGATTATTACATTACATTACATTCATTTACGATTATTACATTATTATTACATTCATTAACCATTATTACATTACCTTACATTCATTAACCATTGTTACATTACATTACATTCATTAACCATTATTACATTACATTACATTCATTAACGATTATTACATTACATTCATTAACGATTATTACATTACATTACATTCATTAACGATTATTACATTACATTACATTCATTAACCATTATTACATTACATTACATTCATTAACGATTATTACATTACCATTACATTCATTAACCATTATTACATTACCATTACATTCATTAACCATTATTACATTACATTACATTCATTAACGATTATTACATTACCATTACATTCATTAACGATTATTACATTACATTACATTCATTAACGATTATTACATTACATTACATTCATTAACCATTATTACATTACCATTACATTCATTAACGATTATTACATTACATTACATTCATTAACCATTATTACATTACATTACATTCATTAACGATTATTACATTACCATTACATTCATTAACGATTATTACATTACATTACATTCATTAACCATTATTACATTACATTACATTCATTAAAGATTATTACATTACATTACATTCATTAACGATTATTACATTACATTACATTCATTAACGATTATTACATTACCATTACATTCATTAACCATTATTACATTACCTTACATTCATTAACGATTATTACATTACATTACATTCATTAACCATTATCCTAGGGAGACATTCGAACCTTGATTATTAATAACTCTCTTGTAAAAGAAAAATATATGGTGTATCGCTTTAGTTTTATTTCCACAGAGTCTACATATACTGTTTTCTGGATTTTGCCGATCCTTCTTTTTATGTAGTTCGTTCGTATTGCGTTGTTTTGTGCAACTGTAAGTAATGATTCAGTTTCTTTTCCAAAATGCTTTTTTCGTCGTCATTTCTATTGTCAGTCTTATAAGTATTGCATGTTTCCAGTTTGCATTTTATATTTGCCGTTTTGCTGCTTTTCGTATAATTCATTTTGGCAGAGTTGCACTTATCAGCCTTTGTGTATTTCAGATTTTCCAACTCTTTTATCGCGTTGTTCATGCAGTTTTCTATATTTACTAGACTTCTTCCACGTTCTTTTCTTTGTACACCAATACGGTTAGTTCATCTTTCAACTTCAATGAATTGTATATGGTGATTACTTTCCAGGTTATTTTGTCTATCCTATGTACAATTCAAAGTATCTTACTACAGATGCGGTGAAATGATTTATTCTTTTTATTAGGTTTCTACTAAATAATTTGGTTTCAAGTGTTGGAATCTTTTCCGTTTTCAGATAAATATGACGCAAAACACGAGCTCGCAAAAAAAAAAAAAATAAATAATAATAATAAAAATAAAATAAATAAATAAAAAGATAAATAAAAAAGGTGGGGAGGAAATTAATAAAGTTAAAGATACCTTGTTTAAAATAAAGAAAAACGTTTCATTTACAGAAAAACAGGTTGCAAATTATTTCCCTTAGCAGGTTACAAGGAAAAAACGCCACGTAACAAAGAAAATAGCACACTCGCTGTTTTCATAAAAATAAAGCCGTTCACAAATTACAAGAAATTGTTTAAACAACGACTACCATTAATATGAACATTTAAGAAAGAGTACTTCAAAAATAATGCATACAAAAGATACAATAAATAAATGGAATGAACTAACAGTCATTTAACTTTTTTTTTTAAAATTTCAGTTTATAGATTCACAGATTGCGTATTCGCCTCGTCGCAAACTGCGTTTCTTCTCACAAGGTTATTCTTCAAGAAGAAAATGCTTAGGAGATCGTTGCCCATGGCAAGCAATGAAACACACATTCACTCTCCTGGTCGGCTGGATTCGAAAAGGGAATATTTTCTCGCTGGATTCTGTGACGTCAATTCCAAGGTGCTGGCATTGCTTTTCATTCAAAATGAATGGCAATTCCGTACGAATATCTAAACGCACGAAACTAAGCTCAATAAAATATAATCTATGAATCAGAATAAAAACATAATATAAAAATATACATGGAGTTACCCAATTATTATTTAAAAATTCCAATATAAGAAACTATGGTTATTTATACTTAGCTGTACTTTGTTCGTGGTATTCTTGTACACAAATTACAAATGAAAACATTCGCAGGATACCGACCGGGTCCTTTTGTCGATCATCGAGAAAGTATATAAGGACTAGGACACTCAGGCGTGTCTTTAAAGTCCCACAGCTTTTATAATGGTTTTGTGTTCTATTTTATGGTTTTGTATTTGTAACAACACCGAGTTCAGATATATTTATCCTGTGCACTTGTTACATGGACAGTGTTTCCATCTTACATACGGGAGAGAAGAATGTGCGCCATCACTCAATAGTACAAACAAATAGAAATAGACAGTAAAAGTAAATCTTTCCATATATTAAATCCTTTGCTCTTTCGTAAAGTCTGTTCTCTCTAGCGCTCTAAACACTTTCTCATACCTGACACTATTCCTTATCTCTACAAATCTATTATCAAACTATGTATGGAGTACTGTTGTTATATTTGAACTATTAAATCTGTCCCATTTGAAGGTTCTTGATAAATTGCATTAACGTATATGTGATTTGATTGGCCCACACTTTCTTCTTCACTACAACCTCTCTTTCAGGCCAAGATCAAAGTGTAGTATCTGTTCTTCAGATGCTGCACTGCATTTTCTTGTTCTCTTTCGGTGGAGGAGAAATCCTTCACGACTGAGACAATTTTTATTTTTGTACCTTTTCTCCACGTTAAAAAACGACCCTGGTGTCTAACTCTGTCCCGTGGGGAGGCATAGTAAATAGGTACAACCTCTCTTTCACAGACATGATGTTGCTAGTCTCTGTCTTTTTTTACAAATACTATTATGACACGTGTTTCTCAGATTTATAAGATCTGTTTCCTGCTTCCTTTGTTTCAGCTCGCTTGACGTTGGTCTAGTGGTTTCCATCAATTCGCTGTTTGAATAATTTATTGTAATACAGCTTCCTATTCCAGTTGCTTCTTAACATTGTTGTGGAACTCTCTTCCTGCTCACTGTTTTCCTTCTACCTTCAGCCTTGATCTTTTCAAGACTAAGACCAATAGGTATGTTCTGTCTATAAAATAATCAGCTTTCGTACTTGTAACTCCTTACATTAAGTGGCTTCATGTCTTTACTCAAGAAAAATGAAAATAACATCGGTTTAAATAAAAAGTGGTTAAATTAAAGAAATGTTTGTTTAGTTGTTTTATTTTACGACATATCAACCCATTTTATGTTATTTCAAATCAAATTCAGTAATTTGGAAAAAATGTTTTAATGCTTCAACTTCTTTATGTATTCAGATATTGGTGTTTGGTTGTTCTTTTTTACGGCATATCAACCCTTTTCGAGTTATTTAAAGTCGAATTCAGTAATTTTGGAAAAAGGATTATATTCTCAAAATTCTTTATAAATTCAAAGATTTATTCATGGTGTTTGATTTATGTGCTTTGTAGAGAAAAATCGTTTTTGTTTTTGATTTTGTAGAACATGATTGAATTTCAAAGGGAAAGAACAAAAAATAACATCAATGTTTCGGCATTTTAGGTCAGACATATAAACAACGCTACGGTAAAAAATTCGACTTTGCCCATTTTAAAATTAATACATTAAAATCAAACTATGTTGCCTCGTCCATTAACTTAGCAGAATATAAATGTCAAAAATCCACCCTAGTTTTGTTGATTTGAAAGAATGTTTAATTTTATGAGAAGAACAAGGAATATGTTGAATAATTTAAGTTTTGAACAAATGAATAAGGAAGGGACATATTTTTAATGAAGTTTTAAAATATTTAGTTGATTATGATAATTATTACGGGAGAAAAAACATTTATTTTTATTAATAATACTAGTAACCTGCCTGACTTTGTTCGGTCATAAAATACGCTTAAATATGATATTTTAATTTATGCACATTTCGTATTTATTATTATAAAGCCAATACTGCATTGATTATTATATTGTACCCAACATATAGTAGTGATTTCAAAAGTTAAAAAATATTACTTTGGTGCCATCAGTTAGAATCGAAACAAAAATATTTAGCACCAGCTTTCTCTATTACTGTTTGAGCTAAAAACAGATGGATACCAAAACTCTAAAAATTAACCAATATTAATGTATAAATTTATATTTGCGCATGCGTAGAGAAGCTCTTTAAGTTGACTTACGTCTGTCAAAAAATTGGGACCACTTAACAACTATCTTTACCGGGTAAAAACCAAATCTAATTTGTTCCACGGGTGAAAATCTGCTATATACCAAGTTTCAAGTCTGTAGACCAAAAATTCACAGAGTAATTTTGTAGAGACGGTTCGCAGACAGACAAGGTCACTTTTATAGATGTATAGATGAATTAATTCTGGCAGACAAAGTTATATTATCATACTTTGGAGTAATTGCGTCAAATCCAGAAGTAATTTGCCAACTAAAAAGTGCTCTTTATATGCGCGGTTTTAAAAAGAGCACTTTTAGCTAGTTGGTGCAATTACCTCAAAGTTCGGTATTATTCATAGTAAACTATAGAGATTAGTGTAGAAACAACCATGGAATTTCCAGTGGCTCTACCTAGGAATTAGTATTCACATAAAACTTGTGTGCAAGCCTAAATTCTTAATAGCGTGTTAGTGTGTGAGGAACTTTCAACCATTATATCCCAGGCCAAATAGTTCATTTTCTCTTTAGAATAAGACATTTTACAACGTTTCTTTTTTGCGAAAGTGTTTTTAAGAGGTGGATTTGACTATTCATATTGCGTTAGTGTTTTTGTTAGATATTTTAAATTTTTGGTATGTTATTTTATTTCTTTTAGGTTATTTAAGATATTTGGGTCATTCTTTGATGAAAGTTTTTCTAGTTGTTTGTTTAGTAACAAGATAATTAATAGTTCTGTGCAGAAGGAAATATCAATTAAGTTGCTTAGAAATATTAATTATATTATCAAGCAAACAATTTGAAGAAACGCCTTAAAAGAACGACACAAATAATATCTTAAATAACCTAAAAAGACAAAAAAATGTACCACTTTTACAATTGATTTTTCCAAGTACTCTGCGCCACAGGTCCTTGCGGAAGGAAGTAATATTCTCTTGAAAGTCGAATGGTTCAGTTCTCATCGTGGGTCACCGCAAAATGCAACTGCGAATTACTTAGGACCTCTATTCAGTTATTGCTGACGAAACGAGAACATGCTACCCCCAGGAAATAAATTCCGACCAAATTCCAGAGTTCGACAGAAACATTTCTGAGTTTGACAAGGTACACTTGAAGAAGCTCGGAGGTTACATCGACTGAAACGTTGTGAAAATCACACTCAAGATGTGAACAGTAGTCCAAAGAATCCAAATAATACAAATAGCCAATCCTCATCTCAAAAATTCAGAAACGCAGACTCGAAAAGTCAAACGAAATCAATGACGCGATATGAATAGTAAATTCCAGGTTTTAAAAACATCTTCACAAAAACTGAAAAATTGTAAAAGCTTACTTATTCAGTAGATAATTAACAAAAATTAAAACTGTTGAATGGCGTTAGAATTATTAAAATGGTGCTAAATACAAACAAATAATTCATAATTTAGGCATCTAAGTTTAAGTTAATACTAAAATAATATAAAAGTATGTTTAATGATTTAATCAATAATTTCCTTTGATTATTTCAAATCGAATTAATTAAAGTTTAACAATTACATAACAACAAAGTTTATTTACTTATTTCTACATATTTTCTGAAACCTCTTTCTCGATTTTTATTACATTTTTACCCCCAAACAAGGCATAGTGCCTATTTTATGTAGGAGGCTACTATCTGGGACATACATTGCAGGGAAATTATATAGGGAGTTGAGCAGCAAGACATCTGTCTATATTACACTTGAACTTCTGCATATCAGTAGAGTCGGGAAGCAGGAACCCAGAAGGGAATTCCAAAGTTTAGCCGTTCTGGGAAATAAACTATTGATCGATTGTGGCGATATTTTATGAATTTTTCAGATTAGGATTAATAATTCGTATTATTTGAATTATTTGGATTATTGTTCTCATATTGAGTGTTATTTCCACAACATTTTGGCTGATATAACTTCCGAACTTCTTCAGAAATAGCTTATCGAGGCAATTCTAAGTGCTAATATTTTGAAGGTTGAAGGTTCAATCTTCAGCGCGGGCGATACTCCAAAAATTCCGAACTGCTTAGGATTATTTACAGTTATGACTGACAGAACCAGGATATGCTATTCTCGTGGATTAATAAACATTTTTGTTCTAAATTCCGTGCAAATTCCTGAGTTTGACAGAAAGATTCCCGAGTTTGATCAAATTGATCTAAAGAAAGTCGGATGTTACATCGGCGGGACATTGTGAAAATAACACTCATTATGGGGACAGTAGTTTGAATTATCCAACTAATACGTGGCAGTATTGAGGTTTTGACACAAGTCATTATCAATGATTGCTCATTAACAATAATCTGAGGTTTGACTAACATAAAGTCTCCCCAGATATCAAACACTCCCCACCTCTTTCAATTCTGGTTGCAAATCATTTTTGCTATCGCAACGGCCGTTTACCGTTGATTTCTCGCTAGTAATGACTGTTGGTCTTCTTTAAGAATTGGGGGGACGATAAGCTTTTCTAAAGTTTAAGTATTCTTTGAATTCTTCCAGTGGAGGTCTGTTTGGTGCCCTTTCTCCTCGGTCTGTTCATACTCTATGAGCTTTCACGACAATTTGTATGGGACCAGCCGAGACTAATGTCACCACATATGTGTCTGTATCTGTGTGTTTTGCCAGTCTAAAGGATTTCGTGCAGTTTCAGTTCTTTTGAGCTCGTGTGATTTTCTTTCTGTATATATATATTTGTTCTAGTTTTAACTTTTATTTTGCCTTACCTCTAGCTAGTTAGTATCCGTCAATTATGTCGGTTGGTTTTCGAGAATTTTCCTTATGTTTTTGACTGTTATTATTTATTTATTCATTGTTATCAATGTGCATTGAGTTTCAATATTAAAATACCCCCCCTACATGATATGATGTAAAAGATGCAAACGAAACTAATGAGTGAATCAGTTACATTAGATATTGTGTTTTGAAATGAAATAATACAAAACAGGTTGATAAGCCGTAAAAAGACAAATCAAACCTTAAAAAAGAAATGATTACACCCCCCACCCCAATCCATTAAATTTGTTCCATTCTTGTCGTTGTTGTTGTTGCTATTGGTGGTGTTGGTGGTGACGATGATGATGATGATGATGATGATGATGAAGAAGAAGAAGAAGAAGAAGAAGAAAAAGATGATGATGATGATGATGATGATAATGATGATGATGGAACATCGCTCCGGCTGTCGCAAGTAGCCATCTGCACGAGAAGAGGTACGCGTGGCCCGCGATCTTTTATGCCCGAGTGTGCACGTGTGTATAACAATTAAACGGCGCTCGATGGCTCCGGCTGGTTAACGCCTATTATTCGCCATGCCTTTGTTTCGCAATGCTATATTCTCTCGTCGTAACGATTTTACGGAAGCATTTGCCCACGTGCGTGCAATATTTGCGCGCCAATTCTGCGCGTGGCTTCAGTCATTCTATCGTCGCTTGTGCGCGCTCGCAGTGTGTTGGTGCGATGCCAGTTTTGGCACGTGTCTCATTCTTTCTTCTTCATCTTCCTATCCGGTGCAATGTTCCGTAACGAATATTTACACGTGCGTCACGTCGATTATATTAATTTTATCTTTATCAACGATCATGCATGTGCGCATTCTAACTAGCTACCCACTTATCCGATATCTATCTATGTCTAAAAAGAATAATGGATACCTAGTGTAAGAATACCTGCGTCTGGAGTCTATAGAATCAACAACCGCGTCTCTTCTAAAAGTCAGAGCTTGATTTCAATGAAAAGAAGAAGCGTAAGAGAACTGGAAACAATGCTGGGCTCAACAGAGAAAGACTGCCATTATTTCGGAGTTTTCCTTCTCATAGATTAATCGTACAAGCAAAGCTTGAGAGTCTAGTCTAACTCTACTACCTGATCCATAACTATAGGGCGGATATATGGATTTATACCTTTTCAAACTTATAGATATTGATAGCCGATCAAACTAATATAGAATGTTATTTGAAATAAAAATTATTCTTTTACTTGAATACTTTGGCCATTTTTCCTAGACTTAAAACATAATATATCTATTTATCACACACACACACACACACACACACACACACACACACACACACACACACACACACACACACACACACACACACACACACACAGAGGGAAATCTGACGCTGTCCAGGATTGAATGATGTTCAACGAATTTTTCACAATTCTATATTTTTATTGTCATCGAAATCGGTTAAATCGTGCATTTTTCAATCAAATCGATCGATTGTATTGGACCCATCGCAGTGCACCGGGAGAAAGCTTCACATGTCTCTCGCAGTAACTTAATCTACATTGTAGTCTACATTGCACTGTAGAGAAGCTACTGTTGACTATATAAAATTATTTTTTTATATATAATGGCTTGCAATTAAGTATAAAATCCAAAAGTAAAGTATCATGCGTCAATTGTGCGCTAAACAGAAACATTTATTTCGAAAAAAAAACCTACTGTTGATTTTATATACCTGGCTTTACTGCTTGTGCGGTGATAATGGCTTGAATTAAAGTTTAAAATGAAAAAGTCAAGTACCATGGTGCAATTGTGCTTAAAACAGAAACATTCAAGTGAATGTTTCTGTTTAAAGCTCCCCTGTCATATCAAAGAACCTACTGTTGATTTTATATGTTGCACCTTTCGGCTTGTGTGTTAATAAAAAAAGTTTTGCATCGGGATGTCTTCGATAAGTATCGATAATCGATATAATCCGATGAAAGAAGGTATAGACGATTTTGACCAAAGTTAACATCTTACACAGCCAAACATCACAAGTGCATTCGAGAAGTTTTATTACCACACAAGCAGAAATGCCAACATATAAAATCAACAAAATGTTCTTTGATATGACAGGAGCGCGTTCGAAATGAATGTTTCTGTTTAAAGCAAATTCACAATGATACATGACCTTTTAATATCAAACTTAAATTCAAGCCATTATCAACGCACAACCAGTAATGCCAGGCATATAAAATCAACAGTAGGTCCTTTGATATGATAGAGGCGCGTTCGAAATGAAATTTTCTCTTTAGAGTAGAACAGAAGCATGATATTTGACTTTTGCATTTAAAACTTTAATGTAAGTCATTATATAAAAATAATTTTATAAAAACAACATTAGCTTCCCTCCAGTGCAATGTAGACTACAATCAGTTGTGAACTAAGTCGCTGCGAGAGGTATGTGAAGCTTGCTTCAGGTACGTTGCGATGAGTCCCCAATCAGAGCAGCCAATCAATCGATTTAGATGAAAAATTTGTTATTTCATAGATTTCGATGACAAAAAAAAAAAAAATAGAAATGTGAAATATTCGTTGATCAGCATTCGATTTTGGCCAACGTCGAGTCACTCTAGTTACCCTATATTATTAAATATTTTATGCACGTAAATATTTAATAATAGAAATAAATAAATATAAATTCGTCCCATAAAAAATAAGGGTCGACTCATTCATATATATATATATATATATATATATATATATATATAACAAGAAGAGCTTATAGCTCTTTAAAAACCGCTATGGTTGCGGAAAAAATTAACAGCGTTTCGAAGTTGTTAATATGTTAATATCGCAAAAAGAAAAGAAAATCACCAACAAAAAATCTTTATATATATATATATATATATATATATATATATATATATATATATATATAAAGATTTTTTGTTGGTGATTTTGTTTGTTTTCCTTTTGAAACTGATTTTTAATTCCAATTTATGAATCCTTTTACTCACTATATATATATATATATATATATATATATATATATATATATATATATATATAGTGAGTAAAAGGATTCATAAATTGGAATTAAAAATCAGTTTCAAAAGGAAAACAAACAAAATCAATAGATTGTACGATCGTTTCGGAAACGATGTTTTTAATGAAATAGACAATATGTATATATATTATTCCTTAATTAGAATTCATTTTTGAGATTAGCATTATATATATTAATTTATTTTTATTTTGGACTACTAGTCTCATCTTTATTAGTTGTTGTTTTTCATCTTTTATTGGATTGTTTATTCACAGCGTTTCGGCCAACTAATTCCTCTGGCCTTCGTCAGGTAGTAACCGCGACGGATAGGAACTTCGAATCTCCTAACTGCATTCTCAGCCTTCACTGCCATCCGTAGTTGTTGTCGTCTCACCATATTTTGGCTAATTAACCTCTGGCACGCTTTGGGTGGGATTGAAACCGCTATCTTCAGACAATGTTCATCTGGAGCTGTAGAGATTCAACGTCTCTATCAACTGCGCCACGGGCCCCGAAGGGCGATCAAGGTTGGATTCTTTGATCTTATAAATCCACATTTATTTATTATCTGATCTTTAATAGTCGGGTCCGTACCGATTGGTATATATATTATTCCTTAACTGGAATTCATTTTTGAGATGAGCATTATATATATTAATTTATTTTTATTTCGGACTACTAGTCTCATCTTTATTAGTTGTTTTTTTTTTATTTTCATCTTTTATTGGATTGTTTCGGCCAGAAAAAAAAAACCAACAACAAAACAACAACAACAACAACAACAACAACAACAACAACAACAACAACTTATAAAGATGAGACTAGTAGTCCGAAATAAAAACAAATTAATATAGACAATATGTTTTGAACAATAATTTGATAAAAATATTTTCTTTAAACAAAGTCTCCTCATCAGAAAAATGTGGAGGGGGTGGGGTAAAGACACCAAAATAAACCTAGCATTTTTTGTAGTAAGGCAGATATTCCTTTATTCCGCCTGCTTTTAAAGCTTGTCATTATTTCAGTCCAACTATTCCTTGGCATGTTGTTAAATGTTTTCTGTGAATGGTTTAAATAATTATTTATATTATTTTAAAGAAAACGCTGATAAATGTACTATTGCCAGTTTATTATCGTTTGAACACTATGTATATATATATATATATATATATATATATATATATATATATATATATAGTATATATATATAGTATATATATATATATATATCTTATAATATAAAGCTGAATGTGTGTGTGTGTGTGTGTGTGCGTGTGTGTCTGGTCACGAATAGGCTCCTATATGGTTGACTATTTAAAAAAAACTGATTACATATAATGATAGAAGATTATCGAGGATCAGGAATGGGTATATTAGATCTGGCAGAACCGTGGTTCATAAAAATTGTGGGGTCTGCGTTCGCGCCTGGCCCCCAAAGTATGGAAATAAAAAATAAGAATTCTTTGATAAGTATGTTTTAACTTAAATATGGATGGTATAATAAAATTGTAGGGTCTGCGTTCGCGCCGGGCCTCCATAGAATGGAAATAGGCACACATTTTATAAAGACTTTTCATATCTATATGCGTAAGTATACTTTGATAATTATGTTTCAGTTTGATGAAATATGGTATACTAAAATTATGGGTTGTTCGTTTGCGCCTGACCGCATAGGATGGAAATATGTCACAAAGTTTAACAAGGTTTTTTAATATAGATCCACAAAATATTGTGATAAGTGTTTCACTGTGAACAGGTATGGTATAATAATTTATGGGGTTTATCTATTTTATTTTTACTTTCATCATATTTTGCTTTGGTTTTGATACCCCCAAATTCGAAGCTATCTCTTTACAACCCTTCCTTTTCCTAACCTATCATACTTTCATAAATCAGAGTCCATTTTCTGTAGGCTGTTTTTGAACCGAGTCAACACGACGGGTACTTTATATATATATATATATATATATATATATATATATATATATATATATAAAATATTATATATATATATATATAATATTTTATATTTCTAAAATTTTGCGACTACAAATTATAAAACTTTCACTTTCATCCTATACAGTATTTAAGCGTCATCACTACATATACATATTATTATAGAGTCGTGATTTCAAAAGTAAAAAAGTATTTAGGCGTCATCAGCTAGAATCGAAACGAAACTGTAGCACTCAAAGCTGGTGACGTTACCACTGTATACACCGAGTCAAAATGAATAATAAACAAAGTTTAACGTACAAAATGTTTAACGATTTTTTTCAATTTTCATGTAATAGCTGAAAAAATTGGAAAGTCTACGAAAGCAGTACACTCATTCTTGAGCAACCCATATAGTAAGAAAAGTCATGGTGGTCGCCCAAAAATTATAAATATGGCTAGAAGAATTCTATAGACTGTGAAAGCTTGTAAAGGAATGTCCAGCTCGAAAATTAAAGCAAGAACAGTTAGGAGATTTTTGAATAGAAGTGGAATTGAAAAATGAAGACTAAACAGAAACCAAGACTGTTTAAATGCCACAAAGAAGTCAATCTCTCATTTGCGAAGAGGTGCCAAACGTGAGACAAGGCATGGAACAATATTTTGTTCTCAGATGAAAAAAAGTCCAGATTGTCTTCATTGTTATTGGCATGTTCCAAAAATTCGTTTTCCACCAGAGCAAATGGAAGTAAAGGAGTAATTATTTGGGAAGCGATGTCAACAACCGGAAGTACGAACTTACAGGTGGCCAAAGGTAGAATGGATACGTGAACATGATGCGCAATGCATCTCTTTAAGATGAAAGATAAAGGTTATGTGGAGAAAACTGGGTTTATCAACAGGATAATGCCCAATCCACACTGCAAGTTCTTTAAGGATGAAGTGATCCCAGTTTTGCTTTGGTCAGCATGCTCTCGCGACTTGAATGTCATCGAAAATTTGTGAGAATATCTAGTAAGGATTGTTTACAGAAATGGAAAACAATACGATTGTGGTCATGTCACTAGTAAGGGTGCTGGAGGTAAACGTTTCATCTAGACTAACGTTATCCACCTGATAGTCAGGGAACCGAACCATGGATTAACTACTAAGGAGGCTGTCCTATCAACAGGTGCAAAGTACGGGGCTGCTGTATTGCCATTTGGTGAATGGATTCTGGACCATGTAGTTTCTGGTAGGGCCTCTCGATGCCATACTAATGGGTAATTGTTACGGATTTACCTTTTCGTGTACTACAAAAAAAAATCATGTCTTTTTCTATCTTACTTTCTTTCTCTGTCCTGCTCCAACCAAGTCTATCGACCTGTTCCACAAATCCCCAAACCTCAACATGACAAATCCCTAGAAAAAAAACACACACGAATAAACCAGAACCCCATCCTCCAACGTAGACCCCCTACTACCATGTCTCCTTCTCCAACATCAGGGGTCTACGTTCCAACCTTCCAGAGGTTGAAACACAATTACACGAGACGAAACCGGACATATTCTTTCTAAGTGAAACTGGCATAGGGCCGACCACTTCCCTAGACGAATTCATAATTTAAGGATACTCTAACTTAACATCTAAATCTGACCCCAAAAATCGCCATGGGCATGGAGTGTGTGCCTACATAAAAGATGGTTTCCATGTGGTAGGGATATCTCCGGAGAAGACCCTAATTTACCTTATATGTGCTTCCGGGTTGCACTAGCTTACACCACTGGGTTTATATTTGCCTTTTATCGCCCCCACAACAGTGGGGTTACTATCTGTAAGAGTATATCTGAGAAAATTGACCACATACTGTATGCTCATCCTTCGGCCAACATTCACATTTGTGGTGACTTCAATGTCCATAATGTAGAATGGCTGACCCACTCAAATAAGACCGATGATGAGGGGAGGTTCTGTCATGATTTTGCCATTGCCTATGACTTCACTCAGATTGTTCACAAACCCACCCATGTGCCCGATACTACCGGTCAGTATGCAAGCCTTCTAGACCTTTTTCTCTTCACTTCCCCTGAGCTATGTTCATGTTCCGTTCTATCTCCTCTAGGATCCTCCGACCACTCCGTTGTATCAATTAAGATAAAAATGAAATGTAATAAGTCCCGAGACGTACCTCTCCACCGTACTGTTTATCGATACTCTACCGCTGACTGGGATAGCTTCCGTAAATTTTATCTGATCTACCTCTGCATTCCATGTTTAAAAAGATGTGTCCTCTATAGTATCAGACCTGACTGAATGGTTAATTGTAGGCATAGACCGATTCATACCACCCAAAAAATTTCAACAAAAATCGAACAGCCAGCCATCGTTCTCCCCAGAATGTGCTGCTGTCATCGCGCACAGAAATCACTTTTTCCATAGCTACCAACGTAATAGATGTACTGAGACTAAAGCTGCTTTCAGGACTGCCACAACCACTGTAACAGAGTAATAAAAAATGCAAGAGAGCTATATGCTCAGTCCGTTAAATCCAAAGTAGCTGAGCAGCAGCTTGGTTCCCACCAGTTCTGGCAAATAGCAAACAGGATCCTGAACGGAAGCGTGCGTTCTATCCCAACCATCATCAATGGACCAGAGGTCATCTCGTCAGCATCAGACAAGGCCAGATTATTTGCCAAGAACTTTGCAGCTAATTCTACCCTACACGACGAAGGCCATCAACTCCCCGTATTTCCTCCTATAACAGACAACACGCTATGCAACATGCAAATATCTGTGCGTGAGGTCGCCAAGCTAATCAAGAACCTTGACTCCAGTAAAGCAACTGGCCCTGACGGCATTCCAGTTATAGTGCTGAAGAAGCTCCAACCAGAAATTGCCCCCATACTTACAAAACTGTTTAAGCGTTGCCTTAAAGAGAAGTGCTTTCCAACACCCTGGAAAACCTCATCAGTATGCCCTGTATTTAAGAATTCAGGTGTTAAGTCATCTTCCTCTCAGTACAGACCAATAAGTCTCCTGTGTGTCATGAGTAAGTTTCTGGAATACATATTAAATAAAGAAGTAGTCAACCACCTTAGCAGAAACAACCTTCTTAGTGACATGCAATATGGTTTCCACTCCGCAGGAGACGTTCTAATGATTATATCTCATAGGATTAGTGAATCTCTTGACAAAGGCTTCCTTTCCAGGGCAATTGCTCTTGACATATCGAAGGCCTACTTCATAAGATTTCCAGCTATGATATTACTGGAAATGTTTTCTCAATTATTAAATCATTTTTTTTTTCATTTCTCTCCGGTAGGTTCATAATAGTAGTGGTTGATGGGCAGAAATCAGAGGCCCACAGTATTAATGAGTCCTTCATGGGTCAATCCTGTGCCCAACTCTCTTTCTGATCTACATCAATGATCTCCAAAAACATATACTTAAATCATTTGTTGAGATTTATGCTGATGACACGGCCATCTATGGCAACACATCAAAGGCCGTAAATGACAAAGTTCTCTCTGATTCTCTCTCCTCTGATCTTGAACGCGTGGTACAGTGGGGGAAGAGGTGGCTGATTACTTTTAATGCACCCCCCCCAAACCAAGCTTCTATCTTTACATCATCAACGCTCTGATCCATATCTTGCATTAATTGAAATGGATGGCTCTCGTCTTGAGGAGGCTCCATGTTTTGACAAGCTTCCGGGTTTGACCTTTACTCCTGATCTGAAATGGAACACGTACATCAGGTCTGTTGCCAAGGACACTGGGAAAATGGTGGGATCCTTCTACTGCTCCAGAAGATATCTCACTACTGACGCAATTCTCTATCTGTATAAAAGCCAATTACGTCCAAGGATGGAGTACTGTTACCACATCTGGGCAGGAGCTGCTAAAAACAGCCTATCCTGCCTTGACAAAGTACAAAATAGACTTCATAGCTTAGTGGGAGATGCCATTTTTTCTTCCCTGCAACCTCTCTCCCACAGAAGAGACATTGCGAGCCTGTCTTTGTTTTATCGTTATTTCTATGGCAAGTGCTCGTCTGAGCTCCAATCTCTGGTCCCCCTTGCCAATCTTTCACGAAAAACACCCGTCTAGCTGAAACTACTGGCATTAATTTTCCCCACTCTTTATCTGTGCCTAAATCCAAACGTAGATTCCATGAGCAGAGATTCTTTCTCAGAAGTGCACGCATGTGGAACTCTCTTCCGTCTGCCTGTTTCCCACCTGACTACAACTTGGATGTCTCCAAGTACAACACAAACAAAGTCCTCCCAAACCGCTCTCTTAAGTAATGACACTCTATCAAATATCCAATACTATTACTACGATACTATCTCATTGATTACTGTACACGCAATAACCCTTATCCCCGAGTGGCTTCCGGGCCTTGATAAGTGGTGACCTCCATGTAAAAAAAAAAGAAGGTTTTATTAATGACCTAAGGCAGTATCTGATGCATGGAGGAACGTGCTCACGCATTACCTTGCAGGTCTGCTTTAAAGTATGAAAGACAAGATTTGATGAAATTCTAATTAACAATGGGGGGGGCAACACATTATTAAAGTAAATTTGTGTCGATAATAGTTTCTAAAGTTTTTTCCAGCCCTTTCTTGTTAAAATTTACATAATTGCTATGTAAGTGTATCCGGTTCTCAATTCTATAGATTTTGTTCGTTTAATAAATGAATAAGTATTTAATTGTTTCAAATATCCCTTCATTAAACATGACGGAGTTCAACAGAAATCAAAACATCTGATAAAAATGTATTTCTAAAGCTATGTTCAGCACTGTATATTCCAAGCTGTAGATATTCAGGAGTGATAACTCATGAATTAAACGAGATTATTATGAGTGATCAATAAAAGAAGAGCAAGATATATATATATATATATATATATATATATATATTTTTATTAAAATAAACAAATTTACAAGGTCGCGACACTAGACATACTAATCTTTAGGACAGATAGTCGGTTAAAGCCACACGTCATCGTCAGTCGACTTAAAAATGGTTGCTTTCCACAGAAGAAACCAGTCCTTAAATGAAGGAAAAGAAAAAAAAATTATTTACTAAAAATAAAATGAACAAACAAAATTTAAAAGTAGAGGGAGAGGGAGGGGGAGAGGAAGAGGGTCATGTGACATATATACTCCAGACATTCAAATTAAGGGCAGAAAAGCAAGAAATAAAGAAAAAAGAAAAGGGAAACAAGAAAGAAAGTGTATTCAGGGTGATCAGTGTATATATATATATATATATATATATATATATATATATATATATATATATATATATATACACACACTTTCTATTGAGCACTCTTGTGGAAACCTCGTTAAATACATTGGATGTTTTACCCCTGAATAATGTTTAGCTGGAATAATTATATATATATATATATATATATATATATATATATATAATTATTCCAGCTAAACATTATTCATATAATATATATATATCTATATATAGAGAGATAGTAATGGGAGTATATATATATATATATATATATATATATATATATATATTAGTGATATATATATATATATATATATATATATATATACTAGCAAGCGGTTGGACGTTGACCGGTCGTAAAACACGCTTAAATATTACATTTTAATTCGTGCAGATTTCTTTTTAGTCAATGATCCAACATATGGTAATGATTTAAAAATTATCAATAAAATACGACTTGTGTACCATCTGTTAAAATCGAAACCAGAACGCTAAGTGATCCAGGTTCAGTCGTTATTTATCTGTCTATTTGCATTACCGTCTGAACTACGGGCAGATGGATACGAAAGCTAAACAACTAAGCGAATTTGAGTTATTAATGTTTAATTTTGAGCATGCGCAAAAGTAACAACAAGCGTCAGGTTTTATTCGACTTACCCTGCTAAAGTCAACTGTTTTGTTTTCAATTTTGACCTATTAGCAGTAGTTTTTGCCAAATCGAAAGTGTGCTTCATGGATAAATATAAAATTTCAACTCTGTAGACCAAATATTCACAGAGGAGTTTGGTAGAGACTTTTCATAAAAATATTGAAAGGACACTCCCCTCTCTCTCTCTCTCTCTGTATATATATATATATATATATATATATATATATATATATATATATATATTTCTGTGTGCTAGAATGTTTTCATTATTCTAGGCAATTATGCAAAATCTAGACCCTATGCATAAATAGAATCCAACATAATAGTAAAATAAAACCAATAATCTAATAAAGAGGCCATAAAATGAATAACTAATTAATTAACGCTCGTTTTTCAAAGGAATATTCAAATTAGTAAAACTTCACGTAGTCGCTCGCATATCCATGACTGTGTATATTAAAAAGTTTTAATAATTTTAAAATAAAACTGGGCTAGAGGTTAGACCATTTCTGTAATGATCAGCTCCCTGTTGATTTTACGGTGGGAGTTTAGTTTAGACCCTTGCGTCAAAGTTCTTGCAGAGTTAAACAACACTTTTTAAATAGGAAAAGTAGATCTGGACTTCGGGCAAAGATCACAGTGCAGTATCTGTTCTGATGCTACACTTAATTTAATTTGTCCCTAGTCAATATAGGGGAAACCTTTCTATACCAAGGCAATTTTTATTTTTGCCTACTTCCAGAGTAGCTGGTTTTCTTTCACATTAAAAATGGCCTTGTGTCACATTTCTTTCACATTAAAAATGACCTTGTGTCACATTTCTTTCACATTAAAAATGACCTTGTGTCACATATACCAAGAGAAAAAGTAGGCTTTTAATATCAATGTTTCTATTTACTTGCCTTCCCACGAGAGCAGAGTTTGATACAAGGTCGGTTTTTAATATGGAGAAATTCTAGTTGCCTAAAAACGCACTCTAAATAGAAACAAAAATAAAAATTGTCTCAATTATGAAGGAATTTTACTCTATTGACTGACGACAGAAAAAGTGAAATATAGTCTCAGAACAGATACTACACTTTGTTCCTAGCCATAAGGCCAAAGCGAGAAAAACTCAACTTTATATACTACTGTAATTATTTTAATGCATACAGACACTAGTTTCATGCTTTCGGGAATTATCAATTACAATTACAGCCAGTCAGGAGATTCGAGCCCGGCCATGAAGCTATCTCTGACTCCATATATATATATATATATATATATATATATATATATATATATATATATATATATATATATATACTAGCTGTACCCTGCCACGCGTTGCTGTGGCTCAAATTGGCGCAATGGAAAAAGTTCCAAAATGAGAAAAAGCATGTTTCTTATAGGTTTAATTTTCCATTTTTCGTGGGTACGCAGTTTTTGTTGTTCCATTTTCTTAGCTGATATAGAGATTTTCCGGTTTGGTGACTCTTTAATACGTAATATAAATTGTCCATGTGAAAAAACAGTCAGTGTGTAACTGTAAGGCCCACAATTGTAAAGATTGTTCCCTGTGCTTTGTTGATTGTTATTGCAAATGCCAATACAATTGGAAAGTTCAATTTCCTAAAGTGTAATGATGTATCCGGTGGAATCATAGGAATGCATGGAATGAAGATATATTCATCTGTGAAAGGTCTTGTTAAGATTGTTGTTTCTATGATATTGAATGTTAATTTTTTTTACTGCAAGCTATGTGCCATTGCAAAGCTTGGATTGGTTTATATTTCACAACATGATAATTAGTACACCAAATTTCAGTTGCAATACATGCGGTGGCATCCCTGGCAAATATAGCTGTTGGATAATTAACCACTTTATCTGCTTTCACAACAGTGTCGATGGATTTGTATTTGACTACCTCACTTGGAATTTTACATTTAATTATAGCGTTAAGTTCATGGGCATCTTTGTATTGACCTGCAAGAATAGCTCATACACTCAGTCAAATGGAATTCTTATAATTTGAATATCTGCAAAAATCCTTTAAACTAACTATTCTTTTGATGAAATAAAATTACAGAAATTACAGAAGTTAAAAGTCAAAGAATTTTGCCCTTAACTCTGATCAGCTGGCACTTTTTCGTACCCAATTTCCCACAAGTGATGCAAAAGTTTTTGTGCGGATCGAACAGTCTGCAACTGTACATGCATATTTTGAGTTAAGTTTAATGTCTTCACATGGAACAAAAAAGAGTATTTGAGGCAAGCATTTATTTCATCTGCTGGTGTTGATTGAAGAATAACAGGTAACATTTGTTTGAAATCTCCTGCAAGCAATATTACTGCATTCCCAAATGGTCTGAAATTGTCACGCAAATCTTGCAAGGATCGAACAAGAGTCTCAAGTGATTTTTTGCGTACCATTGTGCATTCATCCTAAACAATAAGTTTGCATTTTTGCAATATTTTTCCCCATATTGGATGTTTTGGAGATGTCGAACATGAGATTTTTGAAAAATTGAATGTTTTAAAGTAGAATAAATAATTCTTCTACTTGGCAGCAAGGTCGCAGGTATTCCTCATGCAGCAAGGGCTAAGGCTATGTCATTTTGTTACCAAATGGCTGCCATAATCAATTTAATTAGAAAGGTTTTACCAGTTACTTCTGGTGCTGTTCAAGGTAGCAGTAATTTCCAAATAACTTCTATTCTCACAGTCAGTAAATTAGGTGACTAAAATAGGATTTATCCATGTTTTGACAATGCCTTATTCACTGTAATTAATTTAGGAGACTAAAATAGGATGAGGGATTAGAGATAGACAGATAGAGAGGAAGATATATAGATAGAAAAGAGACAGTGAGAGGAAAATAGAGAAAGAGAAGGAGATAGAGAGATAAAGGGATTGATAGATAAACAGAGAGAGGGGGAGAGTTAGAAACAGAGAGGGATGAAACAGAGGAAAGGAGAGAGATAGAGGGAGTTAGAGAGAGAAAGGGGCTCAAAGAGAGATGGAGAGGGTGATATAGAGAGAAAGATAGATTGAGAGAGGGAAAGGGAGATATGGATAGAGAGAGATATTGAGAGAAGGGGAGAGAAACAGAAGGTGAACTACACTTCACCGTTTTTTTCCTCGTTCAGTAGAGAAGAAATCTTTCGAGACTGAGGGAATTTTAATGTTTTATTATCCAGAGTACCCCCTTTTTTGGGAGGTGGGGAAGATTTTCCTCGCATTAGAAACCGACCGGGTTATCTGTACTTTCACTTAACAAATTAATAAAAGAAAAACATATTGTAAAATTTGAATTTAACAGGAAAATACTATTTTAAAAATAGCACGGTAACATAAGTGCATAAGTTCCACTTTAGGTACTCCTTGGGCGTTGAGTTCCATGGCGGCCAGCATAATTATTTAATGGTCGCTCCCTTAGCCCCCCCCCCTCAGTCAAGGCTAATGCATGCGCACGTAACATTTGTTTTATTTACTGACGTTGGCTTAGTAACTTAACGATTTATTGATAATTTCGTAACCCTTAAACGCATGCCGGAAGATTTAAATTGGTTCATTATTGTTATATCATTCAATATTGTTATTTCATTCAGCACAAAACCAAAAACACATATTAATGATAAATGATTTATTATTATATTCATTGAAATTTACTAATTTTTAAATAAAAAAGTAAAAAAAAAGTTAATAAAAAAAATAGTTGCTTATGTGCGCATAAAAAACTTGTTTTTTTTTTTTAGATTAGGTCCACCTTATAATCACCCCTCCCCCAACCTCCTCATCTTAAGAACAGCTTCCGGAATAAACACCACTCTTGGAGGGGGGGCTATTTGCAAAATTTAACTGATATTTGTTGTCAGCATATCCACCCGAAAATACTATTAAAAAAAAGGAGGGGTTCAGTGCCCGTGACAGAGAAGTAGATTTATTTATCAATAAAAGTTGCGGAGAAGTAAATTTATTTATCAATAAAAGTCGTCATTTAAAAAAGAAAATTGTGGCGGTGGACCTAAATGTTTTGTTTTCGCACTATTCAACAATTTGGTAATCCGCGCATGTAAATTAAAAAATATTTGTAAAAGTGAGAAGTTATCAGTAAATGATTTAGTTTTTTTTTTAATATTTATTTATTTTTTTTTTTTACATTTGGTCCACCTCCACAAATGTTAAGAACGGCTTTCAGAATAAACACCCCCCAACCTCTCCATGTTAACAACAGATTTCGGAATAAACACCATTGGGGGGGGGGATATTTAAAAAAAAAAGTCGATAAAAGTCGTCATTTAAAAAGAAATTTAAAATCAAATGTTTGTAAAAGTGAGAAATTATTAATAAATGTTTAGTAACATTTTTCGGTGCTAATGCAGAGAGTGATCCGCGCTATTTTTTAAATCGTATTTTTTTTTAATCAATTGCAAGATTAAAGTACAGAATAGGTACAAAACATCCTCCCCTCCCCATGTTAAGAATGGCTTTTTAAATAATAACGTTATTATTTCAGCATGGATCACTCTCTGCATGAGTACCCATTTTAAAACTATTTTTCAAAATAAATAAATAAATGTTTGTAAATGTGACAAATAATCGTTTAGTTACGGCAACGTCAGTAAATGAAATATGTTACGTGCGGGGTGAGGTGGGAGACTAAGGGAGCGACTATTATTTTTTCTACTAGTCGCCATGGAACTCAACGCCCAAGGAGTACCAAAATGTAATTTTTTTGTCAAATAAATAAATTTCAAGCAATTTTTGCAATGAATAATAGATAGCAACTTCGTTAATTTTACGACTCGCCCCAGCATATTATAAACACCCTAACTTCCCCATGTTAAGAACGGCTTTCGAGGTTTATGGAAGGGCGTTTTTTAACATGGAGGGGGTGGGGGTTAGGGTGTTTATAATACGTTGAGGCATGTCGTAAAAATGAAACAGTTTAGAAAAAGTTAAAACAAACTTTTTTTATGTAAACAATGCCGTGAAAATAAACTAAACAATTAAAACGTAATGTTTCATGAGTGAAAAGCCTTAACATAAATAAAATTTTAAAAAATTGGAAAGTACATAAATAAATTTAAATTTTTAAAATATGGGATTATTATTATTATTTTTTTTTTTGTGTGTGTGTGTGTGTGTGCTAATGCAGAGAGTGATCCGCGCTATTTTTTTTAAAATCGTTTTCCACGTTTAATTAAAGTTTTATGATATGTTTTTATTCAATTGTAAGGTTAAAGTACAGAATAGGTACAAAACACCCTCCCTTCCCCATGTTAAGAATGGCTTTTTAAATAATAACATTATTATTTCAGCACGGATCACTCTCTGCATGAGTAAGTATTTTTTTTTTTTTTTTTTTACTTATCGAGTTAACAGAAAATGAAATCTTTCGTCAATTCGTGGCTGTGAAATGAATCGAACCGGAAGTCCAGTTTTACAACAGAACAGATTCGCAGTAACGGTTAAAAAATATATTTATTTTATTTAATATTTTAATAATTCGCGAGGTAAATTTATTTCAATAACATAAAAACATACCTCGACTCTAAAGATGGGTTGTCTGAAAATTTCAAATAAATTGGTAACGTAGAAATAGGGTTTTATTCGTTTAGAACGAACCAACATTTACATTTATATATATATATATATATATATATATATATATATATATATATATATATATATATATATGTGTGTGTGTGTGTGTGTGTGTGTGTGTGTGCGTGTGCTTTTAGGTGTGCGTGTATATTAATCAGTTTGTCTCTATCTATCTATCTATCACAATCGGAATTTCACCGTTCGTTCCGATGCTCGCTTCTTGAACGATGATCCACTCACAGCCGTGATCGCATGTACATCACTTTTAAACATTTTGTTGTTTCTGTTATTTTATTTTTTATTTATTTATTTTTTACTGCCGCCGGCTGTTACCGACTTTTAAAAGCAAAATAATAATACATAAAAAATCTGTTGACAATGTAGCGGTATTGGCAGTTGCTCTGTGAGCGATGGCGATGAGTGGCTTCCGTGGCGACTGAGAAGCCTATCATAGTTGGGAGGGGAAGGTGGTCGTTGCGGTGGTGAAGTGAGTGTGTGTATATGTCTATCCAAGTGTGCGCGTGTGAGCGTGTGCGTGCCTGCGACAATGGAAGGCAGCGAAATAACGGTTGACAATGTTTGTTGAAAGAGGGTGGGTGCAGTGGATGTCAAAGGCGGGGGATAAAGAAAGTAACTATAAAAAAAAATGAATGTGTGTGGGGGTAATGAAGCGGACGGTAGGGTGGTGTAGGTGGCTGCTCCTCTTCTCTTCGCCTGTTGGCGCGTGCCAGAGTGTGCCGAACGGCCGCGCACCGTTTCTAGTATGTGCGCGCGCGGGATTAAAAAAAAAAACATTTTTATTCTATTTTGCTTTGAGGCAAATAACAGAAAACAAAGGAAAAAAGGAAAACGAATGTGCGAGAGAAAGAGTGGGGAAAGAGTAAAATCTGTAAATTATGTTTTCTGCTTAAATTTTGTCATTTCGATTTCAGATAAAAAAAGGAAGAATATATATATATATATATATATATATATATATATATATATATATATATATATATATATATATATATATATATATAGTCCCATCACTAATACGCACACACACACGTATATATATATATATATATATATATATATATATATATATATATATATATATATATATAGTTATCCACATATAGTACTGTCTCGCAGCTCCTCAGTGTGACTAGACAAGCCAGGAACGACAGTCGGATCTTCTAACCGTTTCGCTAATCGGCAGCTGCTATACGGGCAGTGGTTTTCACATTGTCCAAATACAATATATATATATATATATATATATATATATATATATATATATATATATATATATATTTATATATATATGTGTGTGTGTGTGTGTGTGTGTGTGTGTATTAGTGATGGGACGATTCCAATATTATTCCCGATTCCGATACAATTACCGATTCCGTATTAAATTCCCGATTCCGATTATTTATTAATCTCTAAATATTTAACTATAAAAATTTTATTTTGTTCCGATTACCGTAAAACCACATCTTAAATATGCCTATATTATCTCAAACGTAAAACACACTTATGAGGAGGTGATCTAGAGATATTAGTCCTGCAGGAAGCTTAAATCAATAAACATTTATTATTTTATTATTACTGTCAGCGGTGGAAGATGTTTCTTAAACCAAAATCAAATAAAAAAGATAATTTAAAGAATCGGTTTTGGCATCGGAAAATAGGCTAAGATTTTTTCGATTCCGATACCCCAAAAAGCTCCGATTTTTCCGATTCTCGATTCCGAAAGTCAAACACACGATGTTAAGTCTTCTATGAAATTTGTTCTTCTTACAGTATAATATTGCCACGCATTATTTTCTAAGCAAATGATTTCTAATTTTTCTGAAGAATGTATGCACAAAAAGAGACAGTATTGACATAATAATAACCATTTGTTTCTGCATAAGGAAACGGATCTCTCAAAAATATACTGAAATTTTAACATGCGGTAGAAGCTGCCTTGCAATAAAAATAAACTTTAGGAACTTGCAATATAACTATGCTGTTATTCTTATATATATATATATATATATATATATATATATATATATATGTTACTAGCAGGGCGTCCGGCATTACCCGGTCGTAAAATGCGCTTAAATATGCTATTTTGGTTAATGCATATTTCGTATTATTATTATATGATATTGGATCCAATGTATAGTACTGATTTACAAGTTAAATAAAAATTGACTCGTATCCCACCACCGAGAATCGAAACCAAAACGTTTAGCTTCTGATTTATTTTTGCTTCTGCCGTTAATGACTGAGTTATGAAGACATTATTGCTGCGATGCTAAAAATTAAAACATGAACTAATAGCTATTACGTTATGCATGCATATTCGTAATACCTTCACCTAGCAAGTTTAATTTTTCTTAAATTTTTACACTTTTGTACCGAAAACGCTCTTGTGATGAATTCTGTAAAATTTACTCTACTCTATTGCAAAATCACGTTGACATACCTTTCCGGTTAGATCACCGAAGTTAAGCGACGTTCATCCTGGTCAGTACCTAAACGGTGACTATTTGGGAATAATAAGCGTAATATATGCTCTCCGCTATTCTCGGCAATGTTTTCAGTCGTCCTGGACTTCTCATTGGCATTTGAATGAGGCAGTGTCGACCCAGGAGAAGTATAATTGGGATTGCGCAACGCTTGCTTCATAACTGCACGCGCAGACACCTTTACAGATTATCCGTTGTCTCTGAAGACGGAACGGGGGCCATAAGCTCTGCAGTAATCTAGAGATCTGATATTTTGTGATTTTTTTAAAAACAATTCGCATAAGAATGTGACACCATCATAGCCCGAAGATGTCGACATGTTTTAAATCCTATTTGGAGTCACCATTGGCTCAATGACACATAAATATTAAAAGCAATGCCACACATAACAGAACTACATAAGGATACTTATTTCAGCGCAACGCCAGGATTCTGACTAATCATGGCGAAAATGGAACGCAAAGAATATCGATGTAGAAAAATCAGCGGATAAAATTGAATGCGAAAAGAAAGAACAAAGGAATTATTTTGAAAGGAAAAAAATATTCGAGACAGGAAATACATTTTTTTTTTGTAAAAAATAGAAAGATGTAATCATGCCGCCGCCGAAGACGATGCTGCTGATGATGAGGAGGACAAAGAAAGGAAGAAGTTTATGGAAGGAAGAAAGATAGAGATTAAAAGAAAGGAAGTAAAAAAAACATAGGTGAAGTAAGAAACGAAAGCATGATAGAACCTTGTCAGTTACCAAGGTAGAAAAAAAGAAGAAGAAAAAAAAACATAGGAAAAAAATGAAAATAAAGAGAATAAAGGAAAAATAAATAAAAGAAAGATAAATGTTGGAAAATATTAAAAACGCAGAAACAAGCTTGGAAATAACAGATGATAAAATCGACTGAAAAAGAAGGGGGAAAACTGGAGTTCTCGAAAGAGACACAAAATGAAAGTTAAACGGTTGAGTGTTTTGTTTACGGCATGTCAACACTTTTTTAAACTTTATGCTGAATCCAGTGATTTTGGAAAAAAAGTTTTTATGCTTCAAGGTCTTATTATTTTCAAGTATTTATACGTTGTGCTTGAGTTGGTTGTTTTGTTTTACGGCCTATCACTACTTTTCCGGTTATTGTCAAATCCAGTAATTCTCAAAAATGTTTTCATGCTTCAAATTCTTTTATCTTCAAATATTTATTTATAGAGTTTGGTTTGGTTGTTTTATTTTATGGCATATAAACCATTTTTAGGTTATTTAATCGCGAATCCAATAATTTTGGGGAAAAAATTAATTCTTCAAGTTCTTTATATCTTCAAATATTTAATGCTGGTATTTTGTTTTACGGTATATCAGTATTTGCCCCCCCCCATTTAGCCCCAAAAGTCCCCAGGGGACGTCAAATCCTGGTGAAAATGAACAAACGGTGCAGTTTTAGGCTTTAGCATATGTAAATTGGAGTTCTGCACCATGCAAAAAAAAAAAAAAAAAGAAATGACTAAGTCCATCATTTGCCCCTTCCACTCCCATTTAGCCCCAAAAGTCCCCAGGGCCTTAACATATATTTAAATTTGACTTCAGCACTATGCAAATCTTCTAAATAGACATACACAGAAAATTTTGGACAAATAGTCCCAAAAATGGAGTGTTTTTATTAGCCCTAAAAGAATGGAGTGTTTTTATTAGCCCTAAAAGAACCCCTGGGACACACCCACGAGTTATCGCGTATATATAGACAAACAAAATTATATAAAAATCAGTTACAGCTTTTCAGAAAGTTTTATAAAAATCCAAGTCATCAATTTTGTTTTAATAAGCACAAAAGTGTCAATTTTAGCCATTTTAACCCGAAAGGCACCCCTAGGGGGGTAACTGGAGTTTCCCCATAAAATCCGTACTGACCCTTTTTTTTTTTTACTCATATCATGTTTAATGTTTGTGCAAAATTTCCAAAAATTCCAAGGCGTAGTTATTGAGAAAAGTGCGTAAAGACAAACGGACAAACGGACAAACGGACAAGGGCAAATTTACAGGTCCACTCTCCTTTTGTCGGTGAACCAAAAATATGGACAACTACTACAACTAATGCATAATGTAAACTTTTGGTAAAGAAAAAAATGTGAATACGTATCCAATTTACCAAATTTACACTACTAACGATTACTATGATATTGTCTCATTGACTACCGTACACTCATTAACCCTTATCCTCGAGTGGACCCTGGGCCTTGATAAGTGGTGACTCTTTTGTAAAAAGAAAAAGAAAAAAGAAGGAAGTTATGTGAAATGAGCAGATAAGAATATTGTGAATGCAAGAATGGGAATAAGAAGTGATTGGAAGGAACGAAAGAGGATTAAGGGAAGAAAGAAAAGAAAGAAAAGAAAGAAAAGAAAGAAAGGAAAAAGGAAAAGAAGAATGAGAATCAAAAAGGAAGGATAAGGAGGAATAGAGAACGAAATATACAAGAAAAAGAAGGTCAGAAGAAGGAAATAAAAGAATAAAAGAAAGTGGGAAGGTGAGAGAGGCAGAAAGGAAGGGAAAGACATGCAAAAAGTAAGAACGAAAGAAGTGGGTGAAAGAAAAAATAAAAAAATAAAAATAAAAATAAATAAAAGAAACATAGAAAGAAAAAAAGAAAAAAAAATTAAACGATACAGAAAGGAATAACGACGGAAAGAAAAAGAAGAAGGAATGAAAGAAATAAAAATGATAAGAAAGAAAGAAAGAAGGGACGAAAAGAATAAAGACGGAAAAAAATATGGATAAGATAAAAAGAAAAAAAAGAAGGAAAGAAATAACGAAGACATGAAAAAAGAAATAAAGAGGATAAGAAAATAAGAAAGAAGAAAAGAAGGAAAGTCAAAAGCTAAAATAGAAGACAGAAAAATCAAGGGGGGGGGGAATAACGAATCACTAAAAGTGAGGGAAAAGTAAATGGCGGGAAGTGATGACGCTTCTTTTTGCCAGCATCCGTGGGAATGTTCTATATTTTAGGGGGTGAAGCAGTGATCAGAGTTTCTATTTTGTAGGGGGTGAGAAAAAAGCTAATTCCCTTACACTCGACGACACTACCCTCCTCTTGTTTCTCACAAGCCTTAAAAAACTAATTTCACACGATTCGTTCAAATCACCGGATTAGTGGCGTTTGTACTCTTACTGCGACGATGCAGGGTTTTATCATCATCATCATCATCATCATCATCATCATCATCATCATCATCATCATCATCATTATTATTGTTGTTGTTGTTGCTATTATCAGCAATAACAACGGTGCATACGACTGTATATGAATTGGCGTTTTGCTGTGTGCGTCAAAGTGGAAACCGATGTTTAAGTACGATTTGTTTCTTTGTCTTTTTCGGCACACACAGCACGCACCCATGTTAATGCTCGTATGCCCACATATTCAATTTGGGCAATTTGATATACAATTATATCTATATCATACATCTGCCTGCCTGCCTGCCTGTCTGTCTGCCTGTCCATTCCAATTTTCTCGAAAACTACTAGACTGGTTTGGCTGAAATTTTATATGGACTTTTGCTATGATAAAGTACAGCGATCTAAGTATTATGGTATCCGTTCGATGCACAGTTAAGTATCAACAAAGATTAGTCACCGCAATACGACATTTACTCTAAAAGTTTTCTCGTCTCGGAGACTGTTAGGTCGATCTGGTTGAAATTTTGGTGTTGATCTTTGCAGCAGATTAAGTATTATGGTATCCGTTTGATACGCAGTCATCAAAACAAAAAAAGTCTCTCAAGGATAATGCCACATGAGATGGAATAATTGTCAGTTAAAAGATGGAGAATATGACGATAGGATTGAAAATGATTACTGAAATTAAATATTGAGTAATTATGGGGAAGGATTATAACACACTGGCAGGGAAACCCGACGTTGCTCGGTAGTGAATGAAAATAAACGAGTATTCCACGCTTCCAATAATTTTATTGTCATCAAACTCGGTGAAATCGCTGATTCCTTAATCAAATCAAACAATTGTCTGCTCTAGTCAGGAACCCACCGTACAATTGTTCAATTGTGCTATAAACAGAAACATTCATCTTAAACGAACCCCTGTCTTATCGAAAAACATACTGTTGATTTTATACGCTGCTTGTGCGGTGATAAAAATTTTCCAATGCAATTGTGATGTTAGATTGTATTAAAGTGTACACTTTGGTCAAACTTAAATTTTTTCTCCTTTATTTGGATTTCTTCGATTATCAATTATCGATACTTATTGGTCGTAGTCCGATACTAAACCTATCTAAGAACATTTCCAGATACATGAGTTACATGTGTGTGAAATTTCAAAAGAAATCGGCCCAGCCGTTTTGTAGTCCATAAGAAATGAACACACATACACACAAAGTACCTTTCATATATATATATATATATATATATATATATATATATATATATATATATATATATATATATATATATATATATATATATATATATAAGTATGATCCGACCAATCACGATTGTAAGAGATTACCTCAGAGAAGGGGTTAAGGAGATCTGAATTAGAGCTATGGCTGCAAATTGTTCCAAAATGGGATCAGCAAAAGATTAATTAGAACTTTTTTAAAATTTTAATAGCAGGTCCCGGTTGGCAGCAGATAACTCTGCCAGCTGGAAAGAGAGTTTGAAGCAGGCTCTCTCACGTCTTACTGCTTTGCCAGAAACTCCAAGACTGAACACAAATTTCTTGTTTTTTCTTTTCCGGTGACGTAGCCGATTAAAAGACATGTGTTCTTAACGTGCCTCCAGTCACTTATCTAAATGTAGCGTGATCAATGTCACTTATCAATTATTGTTTTGGGTTTCTAAATTCATATGTTTCTAACTACAGATAAATCTATAAACATATCACTTAACTATTTACATAATAAACTTTCAGCTAAATTTATTTGACCAAAAACAATATTTATATTCTGGCAAGGTCACTGGTGTTGTTCGGAATCAGTGTTTCGCGTGAAGCTCTATACAACTCACATCCCGATTTTTTTCCGGACTCAAATACAGTCTTACACGACTAGGCACCCTTTGTTGCATCGTTTCTCGCTTCTTGCGCAACTGTTTGAGTCCTATAACACTTGGTACCTAAGTGTCTCAACCCTAAGGCGTTATTAACCACACCCTTATGTGTTCAGTCCACACAAATCAGGACTGCTTCATCGGCGTCAGCAAGATTAACACGTATAACTCACGGGACGTATGTCTGAAGCAATTTTTCTTACTTGCATGTGTCCGTCTCTATCTCACTAGAGACGTTTTATATTTCTTCATCAGGATCTATAATAGCCAATTATAGTATCAACACTCCTTCGACTTTCCATAACCTCGTACTCGTCAGCAACAAAACCTACTATGCTTGCATCTGTTAATATCGAGAATCCCCCCGGATTTACTTGGACCAAGTTCTCTGCCCCTTTTCTTAATCTTTTAATTATAGTTTATTTACTTCTTTAGATAATTCGGTCTCTACCGTACCGGAGACGTTCCAACAATTCTGTACACTGGACTTCTTCAACAATACTTCTTCTCTAAATATCTCCGTCTCTACCTTGCGGGAGAGGTTAAATATTTTGTTTTACGTGATTCCTTCAACGATACTTTCTCTACCTCACAGGAGACACTTCGTATTTCGCCATACGGAATTTCTTCTCTAATATCCCCATTCGGAACCCGCAATGGGCAGTTCATAGCCTCAAGTCTCCTGTCAATGCCTTGCCCATTATAAGAATAACTTCCCCCTTCATCTATTTTCCAACCGTTCCAACACTCCTAGATAATTACATTGTACGGCCCACAGGTGTCATCATAACCGCAACTCATCCCCAAGGGTCTTAATACTCGAGCATATTCTTCTGCATAATTAATACTAGTTAAATGCTTCCTAGCCTCACCGAACTTTTCGATTCCTTCTTGATATTGACTTATCAATATCCCATAGGTTCCAATCACTCTCTTCGGTCACTGACTGGTATGCTGGCGTGATCATCACCTCGTTTGTCTCAAATACTAGTAAAAGGCTGCCTACACTTATCGAACTCAAGTATTCCGTCTTGATATTCTCCGATCAATATCCTACAGGTTTCAAATCATTCCCTAAGGTCACTGACTGACATGACTGCGTGATTATCACCTCACTAGGCTTAAGTACTACTTAACAGGCTGTCTAGCCTTATCGATTCCGTTTTAATATTCTCCGATCAATATCCACAAGTTTCAAGCACTCACCAAATCACTTACGGCGTGAATAAGTGATTATCACCTCACTAGTTTTCCTAAGGACGGCACCATTTTTTCTCTCTAATCTATACGAGCTCCATTGAGGACTCTAGCATGAAAAGGTCCATCTCTGATACGGAGATTTTTCTTCCCTTATTTTTATGCTTTACCCTTTCATTGCAAGACTTAACAGTCACTTTAATTCTTTACATTGTCTTACGAATGACAATCTTAATCTACAAAATTTCTTCAAAATCTAACATCGAAAACCTCTCATCTAACAAAGAGCAGAGTGAATGTGGTACTCTGGTGGGGGCAGGGATTTCCTACAGAACTCTGTTAAGGCGTTATTTCTAAGGCACACAGTATCCCACATCAGACCAGCCCCTGCTCATTTGTTTCACCACCATTAGATTTTTCTTGTTTATAATTTCTCACAGATGGTGTAACAACACCCACCTGCTGGCGATACACCGATTTTCTGAATTATCAACAGAGGGAACATCGAGAGCTCGATCCGCCCCGAACCACCATTTGTCGGCCGCATGATCGGACGGGGCCTTGTACGAAGATGCCGACCTCGGCCAATACGTGTGGACATCCAAACCTCAAACTCTCAACCACCAATCATCGTTCCGGTCGTATGCCTTGTCAGTAGCATCGCTAAAACAAAAAATTTAACCTTTGGTATCCGGTTACTCCTCGTCTATAAGTAATTCTTCCTTAAAAATCACCAAAAACTGGGATTATTGTATCAACATAGCAGAATTCGGTATAATCCACACTATTGGAGCCGAGCAACACTGAAAAAAATCTGTTTGCTAACCGCCTTGTTTAATTGACAGGGTCGAGGGGATACTCTATCTTACGGTGTATCTAACGTTTAGCATGTATTTATATGTAGATGATTGCATCAGAAGTCAGGTTCATTTTAGGAACGGTTGAAGAATCTAACCATTTTTTTTACACCACCACCACCACCACCACCACCACCACCACCACCACCACCACCATCATCATCATCATCATCATCATCATCATCATCATCATCATCATTAGCAGCAGCAGTAACTGCATCATTAGCAACAGCAGCAGCGGCCCTGTTGTTTTAACAACGTCGGCAACCACGGCTCTCCATGGTAATCTTGGGAAGACAAGTAAAGACAATAATTTCCCATTGCGTTCCGTCTTGGTTCAGGGATGCATATTCCCCAGTGAGTTAAACGCGCCCACAGATACCAACCTGGAAATTTCTACGAGTTAGTGCGGTACATACAGCAACTAACCTTCTCAAATGGTCATCTACCTTGTACTTCGTTGCTTAACTTCTGTGATCTGGCGAGAACCGGTGTGTCAACGTGAATGCTGCCGTATTTCACGGCAGATGGGATATAAATCTTCCATTTTAGATCTGAAGCGAGAAACACTTGGAGTAGATTAAAAAAAACCCAAAAGTCTGCTTGGCGGAAAAAGGCATTCATTTCAACGAGTAAAACAAGGAATTAAACGTTCATGGCGAAAGGACAAAAAAAAATTTTTTTTTACTTACTTCTACTTAGAGTCACCACTTATCAAGGCCCAAAGGCCACTTGAGAATAAGTGGTGATGAATGTAAGGTGCCAGTGTAGTAATCGTTAATGGTGTAAATTGGGTAGAATTTGACGGTTAAACAAGAATTTGTTTACATTGGATTTGAAAGATACTCTGTTGTGTTCAACCGGGAAGCAGGCCGAAGGAACAGGGATCCACAGGCGGACAGGTCTGGGAAAGAAGTTTTGTTTATGAAATCTGCGATTAGATTTAGGCACAATTAGAGAGGAGGGAATCGTATATAGTGGTTGTAGCTAGTCGAGTGTTTTTGTCAAATTTTGGCAAGGGGGAACCATAGCTTGGCGTTCAGTCGGGCAATTGTCATGAAAATAACGTATAGAGCAACGTCTCTTCTGTAGGAAAGGAGTTGTAGGGAGGAGAAAAGAGCATCCCTTACTAGGTTTCAAAGCCGGTTTTGAAATCTATCAAGGAAGGATAAGGAGCTTCGAGCATCTCTTGGCCAGATATAGCAACCGTGCTCCATTTTAGATAAAGGATTGCATCGGCAGTGTGATACCTACTGGAGCGGTAAAATGATCCAACTTTTATCCCAGACATCTTGGCAACTGATTTTATGCATGTGATCTCAGATTAGGAGTGAAGGCCAGTCTTAGAAGCTTCTCAAGACATGGAACTTCCCCAGGATGAGAGCCATTCATTTTAATTTGGTTTTCGGGTTGCTAAACTTACAAGCCACTTTTTCTCTTTTGCATCACATTCAATCACAATCAAATCAGAAGAAAAAGAATCACCAAGAGCTTAATCGCCAATGCTTTTTGAAGTGGTGCCATAGACAGTTGTGTCGTTTGCATCAACAAATAAAAATTATTCATGAAAATGGACCCCAAATAGATCCAGTGTTCATAATATATGGCTTTTATAAAAATATCAGATAAATATGAGGGCTGAGACGGCATTACCAGATATTCTATAGCCAGCATGTTGGTGAAGCAACCTTTTGTGCCAAATCATATCAAACGTTCCTTTATATACTGAGAGCTATTGCCCTGGAAAGAAAAAAAATGCATCATTCGAACCTGTGCCCCCAAAAAGGGAACGCATAATATGGGTGTCATCTTGGATCATTGACGAACGAGTCATACGTCCATAGAATACTGAAATTGTACAAAAAGCTCATCCTCAAAGCTTTGAGGCAAATCTTTGCTTACGATTTTACTAACACTAACTATATCCCCATCAACAGTAAAATACAGTGAATATCATTTTTAAAATGTTTTCATTTTAATCTTGAACATTTATTTCCAGCAGTATGTTATGTATTAACATGCATTTTTTTGTGGTGATGTCATTATATTCGTTGCTAATATTACTAAACAAACCATTATTTAGTCCGCGAGGCTGGAAATTATGTACAAGCCTAATTTTTCATTTTGTAGTATTCTTTGCTTATTTTTACCCTCGTGAACTAAATAGTTCTTTAGTAATATTATCTGCGCAAACAAAAAGCATAATAAAGGAGCTTAATGCGAGACATAGTAGATATGTAAATGATGAGAGCTGCCGACTAGATGGTTAAAAGTTCGATCTCTGATTTCGGATGAATATTAGTCTAGCCGCACTGAAAGGCTGTTAAACAACGAAACACTTTATATGGTTAGATATAGTGGTTGTAGCTAGTCGAATGTTTTTGTGAAATTTGTCAAGGGGGAACCATAGATTGGAGTTCGGTTGAACATAATGAGGTTCATAGAAGAATGCTCAATACCAAAGTAGGTCAAGATATACTTTTTTTTGTTTTATCTAAACATTTATATGTTGCTACACATTCATGAGCATGTTTCTGTCAGCCTTTTGCCAG
>NW_027633125.1:112500-167500 GCF_053919585.1 Euprymna scolopes
TTTAAATATTGAACCCTGTATTATTTAAGCCATTTTTCACGTAACGTTCGTTTTCCTGTTTTTTTTTTTTAACTTCGCTTATTCTTAGCGACACCCCAAAACACCCGGGTACCCACCGATTTTTTAAATTTTAATATCGAAACAGGCTTATTTAACCATTTTTCACGTGTTCGTTTTCTGTTTTCATCGTTCGTTTGCCTTACGTTAGTCTTTTTGGTGTTTTTTTCCGATGTTTTGATTACCCCCCCCGCTTAATTAAAACGTTGTTTTCTTTTCTTACTTCGCTTATAACAATGCTTACATTGTCATCATTGTCGTCGTAACGCTCGACGACTTTCAAACATCTTTCACTTATTTGCTTATAACAATGCTCCATTCTGGCTGGCCGATTTTATTTTCAAACTTCGCCTCAGGGCTTAGATCCTACCCCCGGTTTCTTTTTTATTTAACACCACCACACCTACAAACACCCGAGCAACGCCGGGTACCCCTCGCTAGTCTATATATATAAAAGGCAAAATGTGTGTGACCATTTCGTGTATGTCTCGCAAAGGCTTCTTTCGCACACGCCCCCGGGGTCGTTACTATCGCTTAGAACTGTTTATATACCCCCTATATAATAATATCTACGATTTGGCAACGCGTGTAGCGTCTAGATTTACTTACAGCGACTTTTACAAAATTATTGCTATTTTGGCTTCTCACATGTTGATTTTGCTTTTTTGTATAAAAAGCGAAACTAATTCAAAGCTAACATGGTGTTCTCGATATCGCGCCGGGAACGTCCACAAGCAATCAGCTTTGATCAATTTGGGGCTAAACTCCTCATATCAAACAATTGCTAATCCCCTTTAATTTGGGGAGCCGGTCCCCCCCATCATCTTGGGGAAGCGAAAACTGACCCGCATTGAAACAAAGTAAACAAACCCCAAAAAGCTGTTCCGCATTAAATAAAATACTGCTACGTCATCTCGTAACGCTCCCGCAATTACCTCATTTAGCGGCTATCTGTGAATCAAACCTCCTTCACTCGCTTTATAAGCCTTATTTTGACACTCTAATAAATTCTTCTTACTCCTGGCCTAGACGGTTAAGTGGTTGGCATTTGTTTCACCTCCGCGTCAAGGCTTCTGGGTTCAATCCCGCCTCCCGACCCAAACTATTTTCTTTCCTTTTACATCTTTAAACACTCAGGCAACGTTTTTTTTTTTTTTTTTTACTTCGTTTATTCTTTAGATTACCTCCCCCCCTCCTATACACACATCGTTTTTTTTCGCTGTTTTTTTTGTTTGGGTTTTGGTTTTTCTGATTTTTTTAACATCGTTTCAGGGTTATTATTTACCCCCCATACACACACCTACAAACACCCGGGCAACGCCGGGCACCCCCCGCAAGCCATTACATAAAAGGCAAACGTTGTATGTTTGTAACTTTTGCATGTCCATCTAAAACTTAAAAATACACAACAAACCCCTACAAAGTTGGTATCTATTAATCAGCGTATCCCTAAAAATGATTTCTACAATTTAGAAAAATGATCCATTAAACACAATTTTTAATGTTATCATGTATTAATACACTCCAGGAAATACGCCAGCGTTAAAAAAAAAAAAAATGAATAACGGAATTAATGTATCATTTCTTAACTATTGTCAATTTTCCATACAGAAAGGGGGATAAACTTAGTTTTTGTAGTGCTCTGGGGGCATCCTTAATTTTATTTTACATTTTTAGTAGGGCTCTGGAGGCCTCCCAAGTTTTATTTTTTCACTCCTTACATAAAGATAATTTCTTTTCTGTAGGGAGAAAATGAACACAAGTAACATGTTCTATTTATTTTTTATACCTCTGGTAAACGCCAGGTAGTCCTGCTATCTATTTATAATTCATGCAAACGTATTAAAACATCATCATTCCCCCTAGATGACATTCATGACATTACTAATTTTATCCAACTATTTACCGCAAGCTAATACCTCATCAAACACATAAAAATTATAAACAAAACCATGTCATATGCATCGTTTAGTTATTTGGTTTTATTAAATTACTTGGATTATTTTATGTGTGTGTGGCTGATTGCGCCCCATTTGGGGTGTTTGAATTTAAACAATTCAACCAGTAATCTTAATACCTTAGAAAGATTCTAAGAATTAAATGGAGACCGTACTCACAAACAACTTCTATGATCAATAATCTGAAAACGACGCCGAAGCTGGCTCGGACATATCCTAACATTAACCTCAGAGAGAATTGCCAAACAAGTGCTCCAATGGAATCATGATGGAAAATGGAGACTAAGACTAAAAATGAATGCCGATGAAAAAAAAAAAAAAGAAAAATATAAAAGACTGACGAGGGCGTTTTACTCCGAAATATATGTCTTTAAAACAAAACACTTGTTTATTTTAATAATTTTGCGTTGTAATTTGGCTTCATACGTATTCTATACGTATTTTATTTTAAAATTCAAATTTAGGTCAACGATTCTAACATGGATAAAACAAAGAAAAAAAACTACCCTGATTTTCAAATCGCTCGGCATTTTAAAACAACACTTCAGTAAACATCATGTGAACTCTTCATTCAACTTTCTTCAACTTAACATCATGGCGAAGAAAAAAAAATATAAAAGACTGACGAGAGTGTTTTACTCCGAAATATATATCTTAAAAATAAACAGTTGTTTATTTTAATAATTTCGCGTTGTAATTTCGCTTCGAACGTATTCCACACGTATTTTATTTTAAAATTACACACACACACACACACACACACACACACACACACACACACACACACACACACACACACAAACACACACACACACAAACACACACACACATATAATACATAATGTATATATAGATTAATTTATATAATATACACAAGCTAACCTTCTCTCCTCTTTCTCTGAAGGTTCACGCATGTTTACATTTTTGAGTGGGTGTCCGCTGGTGCATTGGCACGAACTAGAACCAAGAGTCTTCTTCTTCTTCTTCTTCTTTTTCTTCTTCTTCTTCTTCTTCTTCTTCTTCTTCTTCTTCTTCTTCTTTTTCTTCTTTTAACCAGTTCAGTTGCAAAGTGCAAACATAATTAGTCTATCGTGCACCCCAGCGCACTTATGCAGTCTTGATAATAATAATAATAATAATAATAATAATAATAATAATAATAATAATAATAATAATAATAATAATAATAATAATAATTAATAATAATAAAGAAGACTGTAACTTTTCTGTTTGTCTGCTTTGGCACAAGTCAAACTGTTTTGTGTTATGTAATGATTCATTATGAGTGTTTAATTGAACTTACAAGGTACCGAAACATTGTTGAATGTCACTTTTCACATTTAAAATCACCATAAAAACGTAAAAGCCGGGAACGAAACAAAAATTGTCACAATGGATTCAATTTGAACACGTGAGCCACAACAAGAATTAATTTTAGAATAAGTGTATTTTATGAAAATTATCATGAAAATATGATTTATTTATTGCCCATGTGTGCGTGTGTATGCACATGTTGCGTGAGTATTTGTAACTGACTGTAAATCAGATACATTTGTTTTATTAAACAATTCAATATGTCATCAACTAGAAACTATCCTCGAGTTTCTAAAGTTTCTCCGTACAGGGGCTTGTCAGGGCAACCTGGCATGAGGATGTTTTTCCCTACAATCAAACCCTGACTAAATATTCCAAATCAGAATACGTGGCCAAATAAGATCTAATTGGTATGGCTAACCCACACTGACTTTTACGATGAATGGTGCACCTTCTTCAAGTGATGTTACTTTAAGTAACAAAATGAAGCTGGATTCTCCACCAGACCAGATGAATTCGTGTCCTGGAATCGAGTAGGATCAAGAGATCACAAAAAGATATACTATAATATATTTAAATGTTAATTGGGAAGAAAATTATAGGTAAACAAGAACTTTAATGGAATACGCGAATATTTATGCATCTCATATAAAGATCAAGTATAAGTACATAGGTAGGGGAGCCCTTGATTTCTGAGAACTTCGACTGAAGTAAAATGAGACAAAAACAGAAAAATGACAACAGCTTTTATTTTTCTACCTTAGTGAACGGTTTTTTGAAAACATTTTTCTCTGACCAGTGAAAAATGTTTTCCAAAAAGCCATTAACTTAAAAAAAACTTTATAGAAAAATATCTGAAGAGAGTTGAACAAGGCTGGCGCGTTATAAAAATATTTCAAAATGCTAAAACATGATAAAAGTCTGAAAAACCTACAATTGTTGATGGCTACATTCTTTTAAATATCTATCTATATGTCTATAAAAGTGAACGTGCCTGTGTACATTTCCATAGGCAATAACTCTGTCAATTTTAAGTCTACAGACTCGACATTTGATATACAGGGTACTGAGATTTGGGAAAATCTATGTGATCGGTTTTGGGCCAGAAATTTGGCGATTAAGCGGTCAAAATTCAACGATTTGACCTTTGAGAACTCTACCAAACTCTTCCGACAATTTTTGGGTCTACGCACTTGAAATTTTAGATATAGGTTCCTTGGACGTGGATCTAACTTAATAACTCAATTTGAGCTCAAAACAATAAATTTAAAGGGATCATAATAATGGTCAAAGTTAAAAAAAATTGACCTCTGCGGTCTCTTCCAAATTACTCAGACAATTTCTGGTCTAAATATTTGAAATTTTACATAAAGGGTATTCAGAGATAGGGCAAGCTTTTTCAAAGATCAGTATCGTTTTAAAGTTCGATCTTTCAGACGACGAATATCGAAAAATTGGCTATAAACATTAATATCTTCCCCTTCAACAAGGCACTTTTCTATAGGGGGGGGTCACTTTTTTCGCCGATATTTTAAAAAGTTATCTTCTCCTTTAGATTGTCTAGCCTTAATTTAAAAAAATGTCGCTTCCGGTTCGGCGGTGGTCGTAACAGCATAAACGTTAGGTTTTACCCAGTTCTTTTCCTCCTTTGCGTTAAGGGTTCGAGCCTGCCTTCCTACTACCACTTTTGTTTTTGCTCAACATACACATCCAAACACCCGGGCAACGCCGGGCTGAAATGCTAGTATATATATAAAAGTGAACGTGTCTGTGAGTGTGTCTATGTACATTTCCCTACGCAATAACTCTGTCAATTTTAAGCCTACAGATTCGAAATTTGATATACAGGGTACTGAGATTTGGGGAAATCGATGGGATTGGTTTTCGGACAGAAATTTAGCAATTAAGGGATCAAATTTCAACGATTTGACCTTTGAGAACTCTACCAAACTCCTCCTACAATTTTAGGTCTACACACGTAAAATTTTAGATATAGATTCCTTGGACATGGATTTAACTTTATAACTTGATTTGAGCCCAAAACAATAAATGTTAAGGGGTCATAATAGGTGTCAAAGTTAAAAAAATTGACCGTTTTTTTTGCTCAGCATACACCTCAAAACACCCGGACAACATCGGGCGCCCATGCTAGTGTATATATATATATATATATATATATATATATTATAAATAATCTCTTCTCTTCTCTTCTTCTTCTATATAAAAAATGAACTCATTTTTTCCCGTGTGGGTTTGACCTTAATAGGATTAAAAACCCCGACACTACATTCAAATGTAATGTCCCCACACTTCAGCACAGGATCTGAGGTGTGCTATAGACCTACTACCCTTACAGTTCCTTGATATTCGTACATTTCTATATTTTTTCCGGTGAGAGTTCACTGCCACAATCGGTTAGAATCAATGAAAGTTGTAAAATATTTTTTCTCTATTCGATTCATACTCCGCCCACGACCACTTAGCACCGCTGCGGATACATCCACAGGTGAATATACGAGGAACACCGGTTTGAGTTCTTAAAAAATATGGATTGGAATTTTTCCGTCAGGTGAAACGCGACTTTACCTTCCAGTTATTCTGTTGGTTACTTGTGCCATTTTATAAATTTCTTCTTCTTTTTTCCCCTTTTTCCCTTCCTTTATATTTTTCTCTTTTTGTAGGGTGTGGGGGTTGCGATTCGAAGGATTACTTAAACGAAACGAACTAACATTGGATTCCAGTTTTTACAAGAAACTTTAACAGTCAGACACCAACATTCTTCAAATCTTGCACCGATTAGTCGCTTTAATATTTTATTTACTGTCTTTATACTTCTATTATGTTTGCACTGATTTCATACGTGATATTAGGGGGGAAGAGCTGAATTCTTATTTTCGGATTAGTTACTTATTCATTATTTATTTCTATACATTGCATTTCTGAGAGTTTCATTAGCGCAATTACTACTACGCTATCGATATTGGAATCAGACGACATTCAAATTGGTTAATAGCGACAACAAAGAAAGCATTTTTTTTCGCCTTAACCTCGATGCTTCGGGTTCGAGCCTGTCTTCCTACCTAAACCTTTTTTCCTCTTTTACACCCTTTTTTTTCCTTTTTTTATATTTGTTCGCGGTTTTGCTTTGTTTTTGTTTTTCCAATTTTTTATAACATCGTGTTTTTTATAATGTTAAAAGAGGGCCCCCTCCTACATACACACCTCCAAACACCCGAGCAACGCCGGGTACCCCCGCTAGTAATATATAAATGTTTGGTGATTTTACAAAATATTGCGTTGTAACCTGTCTTAGAAACGTATATATAACCAATGAGCACAATCTCCAGTCTCCTGAACTTTAAAAGTGAGTGCCCAGAAAGGTACAATTTAGCCATGATAAAAAATCTATTAAATCACGTTAAAATGATATCATCCACAAAAAGCATTACCAATTGAAATAAAAAACATTGAACAAGTACTCTTCAATAATCATTTTCCTAATTACATTGTTGATGACCAAATAAAATAAATATTACAATCCCTTGAAAACCCTAATAATAATATTAGCTAACACCGCAATGGAAACCCCATTAATATATTTTATCAAAATGAAATGACACACAACTTCACAATCGAAGAAAACGCAGTTAAAAATATCACACGTAGATACTTGACGCCTTTTGACAGTAATTCTAAATTTGAATTTATTATCTCCTACAAGAAGTTTAGGACACAAAACCTTGTGGTTAGAAACAACTTCTCACCGGCTATAAAAACATTGGCACAATCCAATGTAGTGTATAAATTCAAATGATCTATGGGAGAATTTAACTCCGAAAATAATACATACATTGGGCATACAATGACAATATTGTCCCGGCGAATAACCATGCATCTAAATAATACTTGTGCTATATATAAACATAAATAAAAAGAACATAAATGCCCCCCTCCAATCTTAGAAAGGTCCTCGTTGACAACATAAAAATCATACAACACTAAAATAATATAAAAAATTAAAAATTCTTGAAGCGTCATTTATAAGAACCCTTTAACCTACTATAAATGATATCGCATTCGAGAAAATTCTAAAATTTCTTGCATAATTCATAGTGGACGGACTTTGTTCACGTTTTCCACGAAGTTGCTGATTTTAATACTCGAATTTTTAATCGACTTTTAATAAACTCTATATATTTTAACTTATCGCCGTCTACTGTATATTTTAGTTTTCACATTTAATTCTAATTTTCGCTCCTTCGGACTTTACTTCAACACCTGATGATGATTCGTGGACGAATCGAAAGCGCTCGTGACAGCAACAACTATGGAACTTTTATTAATATTTTTGATTTTGATATAAAAAAATATTATACGAAAAATTGAAAAATTAAAAAAAAAGAAAAGAATCATAAAGCAAAGTGTCTCCATTGCATTTAATAATATTTGCTTGAATAAAACAATGCTGCCTAAATATACCAATATGTACACACACACACGCACACACACGCACACAACACACACACACATATATATATACATATATATATGTTGAATAACAGACAATGTCTACTAATTTTTGTTTGCTTCAGGTAAAAACTGGTTGATGTAGTTACCATAGTTACTGTACGCTTAATTACTTTCGAATCATTATCAAGTATAATTAACGGAACTAAGTTTGGTTTATTTAGAGAAGTTTATTTAATTCATCGTGTTAAACAAATTTGCTATATATATGTAATCAAAGTGCTTTTGTAAAGGAGTAATGGTTGTATAATGTGCTTTTAAGTTTATATTATTTTGATGGTAAATATATATATATATATATAAATATATATATATATATATATATATATATATATAGTCAGTGTAGGAATCATACACACAATAATTCACGAGAATATCGTATTTAATCACATTAATTAATATACGAAGATATAATTTTATGCGTAAATTTTCAGTATTTACTTCGACAGATACGTAGAGCTATGTAGTAAGTTATGAAAATATATATGGCAATTAAGCTACACAGAATATTCAGTTTTATTCTCGTGCGAATTCGTTAGGATTATGCAAAAAGTTGTGGTTAGCGTGCCTTTTTATAAATGCACATGTTATTGAATTTTCTAGTTAACAAATCATTATCTATAATATAAAGCTGAACGTCTGTGTGTGTGTGTTTGGTCACGAATAGGCTCCTGTATAGTTGACTATTACAGAAAACTGATCATATATAATCATTGAAGATGTATCGAGACACAGGAATAGGTATGTTTGATCTGGCATAATGATGATTCATTAAAATTGTGGGGTCTGCGTACGCGCCTGGCCCACAAAGTATGGAAATAAAAAATTTAAATATAAAAAAAAAAAAACGTTTACAAGTGTTTTTTTATATAGATGTACATAATAATAATTTTTTAAGTATAATTTCAACTTAAATAGGGATGGCATAATAAAATTGTGGGGTCTGCGTTCGCACCTGGCCTCCATAGAATGGAAATAGGCACAAACTTTAATAAAGACTTTTCATATATATCTGCGTAAGTATACTTTGATAATTATGTTTCAGTTTGAAGAAATATGGTATAATAAAATTATGGGGTGTTCGTTCGCGCCTGACCTCCATAGAATGTAAATATGTCACAAAGTTTAACAAGGTTTTTTAATATAGATCCACAGAATATTGTGATAAGTGTTTCAGTGTGAACAGGTATGGTATAATAAATTATGGGGTTTATCTATTTTATTTTTACTTTCACCATATTTTGCTTTGGTTTTGATACCCTCAAATTCGAAGTTATCTCTTTACAGCCCTTCCTTTTCATAACCTATCATACTTTCATAAATCAGAGTCCATTTTCTGTAGGCTGTTTTTGAACCCAGTCAACGACGGGTATTTTTGCTAGTATATATATATATATATATATATATATATATATATATATATATATATATATATAAAGAATAAGCTATGACACTGTTCTGAACTGTTTTCCAGATATAACAATAACATTTAATATTTTAAAGCGTTTTTGTGCGGCATCGTTAAACTATGCATATTTGGTGTAATGAGATCATTTTTTAAAATATAAACAATTACAAGACATTTCATACGTTTCAACATATTTGGAAGCGAATAAGACAAACAATAGAAGCTGTTTTATACCAACGTAAGCACGATATGCCTTATCCACAAAATTCGCAATTTTTGTTTGACGGTCTGTAACAACCGGATGTCAACAGATGTAACACAATCTAATGAAATGATTTTTACACTTCCACCTTGTAACAAAAATCTAAACACGAAAAGTAAAATAATTTACTTATTTTAACCCAACTGTGACTTCAGCCGTGACAAGCACATAACGGAGCACATCATCAGCTGGAAAATCTGCATCAAAATGTTGTTTCGAAAAAGCATGCTGGAACAACATCGCGTATATCTAAGAAATTAAACCTGAACAACGATTCAGCCAAATTAATATTTGGTTCTAAAAAGTCATTTAATAAGGAAACTGTATTTTGATGCAGTTCTTTAAAAATATTTAATCCAGCATAGAAGATTATTTAAAGGAGTACATTTTTGTAATAATGATCGAAATAGCAGCATCAACAACAGAGAATATAAATAAAACTGGTTATAATTCCACTACAAAGATGTAAATCTCGTATGGGTGGACATCGGGCTGACCATATAAAAGTCTCCTTTTCAATTGCAGATCGTGGCATCCACTTGTTTTTTATTAAAATATTCTTTAATCTGTTTCAATTGTAAAACATCAAATAATTTATACATTTAAGTGTTTAAAACCATTTATGTTAATTAAAAGAATGACATGGCTATCTCAATAAAAATAAAACACTGAGATAATGATTTTAAAATAAAACATACTTCGCTTGAATATCAACTATTTTTAAAAATTGTAAACTAGCTTTAGTTTCGTATTTCATGTTTAAGCGTTTTTTCTATAGGTTTATGAATCTAATTTTTACATTTTTCAGCTGATAATTTGTCATAGTATTTTAGATATGGGATTTTCTGGCGGTTTTATTAAATGTTTTCTTTTTTACTTTAGACTCTAACTAGAAAATATGGAAAATCTGTTTCTGATTTTTTTTTCTAAAATTCAACATGGCGGAGTTAGACTTTATCCACGTCTGTGTGAATTCCATTATTTTTGGAGGCGTGCTTCTATAAACATTACATTAACATTAGCGCGTTCATATTTATGTCTTTACAGATTATATATATATATATATATATATATATATATATATATATATATATATATGGTTGACAAGAAAGTTTTTGCAGAATTTAAAATTTTGATTTCAAATGATTCACTTTTAAATAAGTTTAAGTTATAATTCATTTACTGTATATACTTTCAATAACGTTTTTCTCTCTATCTAATCGCTTAACTTACAATCGTTTTAAAATAATTATGTCCTCTTATCAGAACGTTCAATATAAGATGGAAAAAAAGCAAATTTACACAATTTTCTTATTTCGATTCAAACTGCGCGAGAAACCTGTTGAAACAGCTGGCGATATCAACGAAGCGTTTGGCCCAAGATGGTGGTTTAAGAAATTTCGTGGCGGCGACGAGAGTCTTGAAGATGATGAGCGTAGTGGTCGGCTATCGGATATTGATAACGATCAATTTAGTCGAAGCCAACCCACGCACAACTGTTCTAGAACATGCTTATACGACGATTTCCAACCACCTTAGAGAGATTGGAAAGACAAAAAAACAAAAACAAAAAAAAAGCAACAACAACAACAACAACAACAAAAAAAAACGTGATAAATGAGTGCCTCACGAATTGAACGGCGACCAAAAGAAACGCCGTTATGAAGTGTCATCTTATCTTTTTTTTGCGCAACTAGAACGACCCGTTTCTTGACCGGATTATGACTTGCAATCAAAAACCGCAATAACTTTATTGATAGCTACCTATTTCTTTTTCTTCTTCAAATTCTGTTTTTTATTTCATATATTAAACTTTTTAGCAGTTTGTTAGGAATTTTCATTCGTCTCTGAGGCGTTGTTTAGTGATCTTCCGCTATCCAATGAGACACGTGGAAGATGTAATGTAATGAAAATTTATTACGTACATAGTTTGTTTCCCTTAAATGCTAAAGTTGTTGTCTAGAGTATACTGTAACTAATAATGATCGGTTAATTAGTTTAATAGTTGTTTCAGTACTTACAGAATGTTTATCTGTACGAAGCTATATATTTGTACGGCAAGGTATTTGCATAGGTATTAACTTAAGTGCAATAGATTTACTGCATATTCGACAACCTATTCAGAGATTTCAAAAAGTAGGAGAGAAAGAGCGAGGAATGGAGAGAGGGTCATAAAAATAATAAACATTTATTTTATTTGTGAAACAAGCTGACATAAAAACTAAAATCTATGTCGGTTTCAACGTGAGGTTAAGTTTAAATACAAAACAATTAGTTTATGTATAATAACAATAATATTAATAATATTAATAATAATAATAATAATAATAATAATAATAATAATAATAATAATAATAATTTCGATTCTTTTAATATTTCATGTCAAAACATTTATTAAAAAAACAAAACAATATGTAATCTAGTCATATTTCTGCGCCAACGACATATTTACACAAGCAAAAACAAAAGAGGGACGGGGAGTGGAGAGGTGTGGAGCGTTTTTGTTTAACAACGTATTTAACAATATCAGACGAGAATACTCTCGCAAAATCCCCCCTTTTCTCTGTATCTATGTCTGTTTTTGTTTGTTCGTGTAAATATGTTAAAACGGGAATATCTGTACGTTGCACATTAGTTTTTAACGTTTTGAAATGAAATTTTAAACAATCGAAAAATAAGTTGCTTATTTTTTATAATTGATTTAAAATGCTGACTTAAAAACTAAAACGTCACGAATACATTTTTTTGTGAAGTTCAAGAATTTGTTTAGGTATAATAACAAAACTGAATATATTTCAATTTTATGAACATTTCATTAATAATATTTCATTAAAAAATATTTTGTTAAAAAATATTTATTAAAAACATTTCATTAAAAATATTTCATTAAAAATATTTCATTAAAATCATTTCATTAAAAGTGTTTATTTAAAAAAAAAAACAATCGTTAAACGTATTCCAGTTTTCACATAATGCTAGGTGCCCTAAATAATTTTCCAGACTTTTTTTCGCATGGACACTTTTACTGATAGTTCGCACATTAAACTCTAGTCCCCTTCGAAGTAATCTCCTCCGGCTGCAATGCACTTGTTGTACCGTTCCAACAACTTCTGGAAGGCGTCTATTGTGTGAGCTTGTCAATGACACTCGTCACAGCCTCTTTCATATCCTCAATTGTTTCATAATGACAGTCTCTAAAGTTTTCCTTGAGCTTAGAGGAATAATCTGAAGTCACAAAGAGCAAGGTCTGGACTATAGGGAGGGTGAAGAACTCTATTGATGACATCTCGACCATCACTCTATTGTCATGACAACGTCTTTCTTCCTGATCTTCTCTGAGCACCCTTGGGCCAAACTTCGCGCAAAACTTCCGCATATTCAGTACCTTGTGAATTATTGTGTGTACAATTCATACACAGACATCAAACTGTGCACTCATTGTCTCTATAAACACACGACGGTCCTTTTCCATGAAATTCTTTATTTGGCCAATCAACTCTGGAGTTCTGACTTCCTTACTCTTCCCGTCACCTCTCATCATCCTTCACAGACTCACTGCCTTCTTTGAATCTCTTATGCTACTCAAAACTGATGCTCGATTCATGCAAGATGGTCCAAAAGCATTCTGAAACGTTTCTGTGGCATTTTTTTCAAGTTTAAAACAGACTTTTATTGCATATCGTTCTTCTTACGTCAGGAGTGCATTTTTGAAATTCACCAGCTGTGACAACTAAGCTTTAGTAGGGTGTATTTCAATTACTGTTAACTTTTGTCGGTGCAAACGACTGCCACGGGACAGAGTATACAGTAAACGGCAGATTTCTGCATTAATTTCCTTCTCCTAGATACATGTTCTTGACGAAGACTGGGGGTTCATCTCTCCCAGTGAATTAATGCGCCCCCAGATACCAACTTGGCAATTTCTACGACTCGGCGCCCTACATACAGCGCCTAAACTTCCCAAATGGTCACCCATCTGGTACTGGCCAGGCTCAACGTAGCTTAACTTTGATCGATTGTGCCGTAATAATAATGATAATAATAATAATAATATATAAAACTGGTGTGTCAACGTGATTGTGCCGTAATAATGATAATAATAATATATATATATATATATATGTGTGCGTGTGTGTGTGCGTGTGTGTGTGTGTGTGTGTGCGCGCGCACACACACACACACACACACACACACACATATATATACATGTTATTTGCGGTTGTGCATAGGAACTCTGTCACAAATTTCAGAAAAGTTAATGCAGGTGTTTCAGAAATCACTTCAAATCTATAAACACGCATGCCACTTTAAATGTAAAGATTATGAATAAGTAAAGAGAGAAAGGTTTATATTACATGTAGATAAATATATACACACTGAAAAGAAGACTGAGAGAGTGAGAAGAGAGGAACGGAAATACTTATATTCATAGCTCCCCACTGCTCATGCATAAGAGGTCATCTATACTAAGTGTTAAGACGAGCCACTGGCCACTTACCAAGTGTAGTCAGACGGCAGCCCTAAATTGTAAGCAACCGCCATGCCTCCTATAATATGAAACTGATATTCTCTTCAGCCAAACTCCACTTGTAAAATAGAAAAATAGTTGTCTGGAACAACTATAGACCTCTCACCGCCAAAATGTTCTTAAAAATATAGTCTGTCGTTCAATGGTACGCAGCTATCTGGACTATTCTATATGGTCCTCTCTGCTATAATATGACACGATAGCTCAGTATAGCAATAATAAAGGTAACATTGATATTCCATACTTTAAAGCTAGTGACGCATTTTTACTAAGAACAAAGTGTAATAACTGTTTTGATACTACATTTTTCTCAGCGAAGGAAAATCTTTCTAGAGTCACGAAATTTTGTTTCTTTTTGTATTAATTCGCAGTATCCATTTTGAAGGAGTTGGATTTTTCCCACATTAAAATCCGACATTCTGTTTAATTTTGCTGGAGCCTGGTAAGTAGGGACTAGCGATACAAGTTATTCCAGTTTATCGAGTTAAGAGGTATGCGTCATTCGTTCCATATTTATATATTTATATTTATTTATTTCGTCTCCAGGAGGCTGGACACACGTTCACGTATGGTTTTGAAAAGTCAGTGCACTAATAGAAAGGCACCCTGACCGACAAAAACGCCTGAGCAGTACCGTCTGAATTAGCAACAAACTAACCCCTTCTCCAAGATAGAAGGTCAAATATGGAGGGTGGACATTTTAGGACAAAACATAATCATAACGCAGTCTGACAGCAACAAAGACACTCTCTGACTGATTGTCGAAAATGTTTCCCCGATTGGGGCTTCATAAGTTTACATTCGGAAAAAAAGCTTTAATTTGAAGCTACTTGAACTCATTGAAACGAAAGTGAATAAAACAACTTAGGTTACTAGACCCAATCAGTCGAAATCCCACGTGTCACATACTTTCATCTCTGATCTTAAATCATCGTACCTTCTGCCAATGTAGTGCTGATTACAATTGGATTCTTTTATCAGTAGATTTGGAGAATCTATAATAATCATAGAGCGTTACTTTATGATGCATAAAGTTAATTGCTTCTATGAATTAAACTAATTGTCTAAATGAATAAATGCGGAAGTTAACACCATTTCTCACGCTAATGATAAAGTCAAAACGCCACGTTTTTAAGTAAATTCTACTTTAGATAATAGACGCACCATCTTTTTATATACTACTTGTGTATATACATATATTTATGTTTCTATTGCATAATTGCGTTGATGAGGCCTGATGGTTGACTATTTGGGAATGCTAAGCACATATAATAGCAGCAGCAGCTGCATGCAAATGACCGTGCCGTGCGCGAGGTGAAGTCACAGCAAGGAAGAAGGAAAGAAAGAGATTATAAAAAATGAAAAATGTAGCTAAGAGAGAGCAGCAATAGACGTGTTACACACGCGGCTCGAGAGCGACATGGAAAGACGTGTCCTAAATATGACCGGACAAAGACAGAGTACAACGTGTTCGACACGACAGAGTCTTTTTAAGCACATATGAGTACGAGTAGACTTCTGAACAAGAGACAAGGCATTATTCTGTAAGTACCTGTAAAGAAATGTCTGTTTCAACCAAAAGAAAAAATGAGTCGCAGTCTTTTCTTGTCTTTGTTTCCTTGCAACTCTCTGCATAAAACGTGTATGTCCCGAGTGTTGATATGTGATATGTGATGACTATGTCACACACACACACACACACACACACACACACACACACACACACACACACACATATATATATATATATATATATATATATATATAACAGGGTATCCAAAAATATATCTTCAGTCACGACACAATTCGAAACTTTTTCTTAAAGAAAGAGTCTCTGTTAACAAACCCCAAATCCTATAAGAATTGAATGAAAACATCAAGAACGAAATAAGCGAGTTAAACTACAATTCAGGGATTCTGCAATCTGTCATGAATAATGTTTTGGAAAGAGCATAAATATGCGAAGCTGAAAACTGGTAACATTTAAGATATTATTTTTCATAAATAAAGATTGTTTGAATTTTGCATCTTTTTTTTTCCATTATCTTAGTCAGATTGTGATTAAATTACAGAAAGATATAAAAAATAAAGAATCTATTAAAGTTCAAAACCCTTCAGTGACTTTTTGGAAATCATATATATATATATATATATATATATATATATATATATATATATATAGAGAGAGAGAGAGAGAGAGAGATGAGTATTGGCTGAAGAGAGCTTGATAGGGATATATATTATCGGGCTTGAAACTGACGGTACCAATGACTTGTCTGATCTAACAACTTTCTGTACACAAAATACAATATATATATATATATATATATATATATATATATATATTGTTTTTACAAGGCGGTCACCACTTATCAAGGCCCGGAAGCCACTCGGGGATAAGGGTTATTGCGTGTACAGTATGTTAATGTTGAGATCTAATAGTGTCTACTTAAGGGAGGGCGGTTCATCAGGAATTCGTTTATGTTGGACTTGAAGACATCCAAGTTGTATTCAGGTGAGAAACAGGCAGACGGAAGAGAGTTCCACAGGCGTGCACTTCTAAGAAAGAAGCTTTGTTCATGGAATCTACGTTTTGGTTTTGACACAGATAAAGAGTGGGGAAAAATCTGTGGGAGAGAGGTTGCAGGGAAGAGATAAGGCCATCCGCCACTTAAGCCACGAAGCCTATTTTGTACTCTGTCAAGGTAGGATAGAGTGTTTTTAGCAGTTCTTGTCTAGATATGGCAACAGTACTCCATCCTTGAACGTACTTGGCTTTTATCTAAGTAGAGAATTGTATCAGCAGTGAGATATCTTCTGAAGCGGTAGAAGGATCCTACCATTTTTCCAGCGACCTTAGCAATAGACTTGATGTACGTGTTCCATTTCAGGTCAGGAGTAAAGGTCAAGCACAGAAGTTTATCAAAGCATCAGAGCTTCCCCTAGTCGAGAGCCATCCATCACAATTCATGCCAGATGGGGATCAGAGCGTTGATGATGTAAAGATAGGAGCTTGGTTTTAGATGCATTAAAAGTAACCAGCCACCTCTTCCCCCACTGTACCACGTATTCAAGATCAGAGGAGAGATAATCAGAGAGAACTTTGTCATTTACAGTCTTTGATGTCTTGCCATAGATGGTTGTGTCATCAGCATATATGTCAACGAATGATTTAAGTATGTGTTTTGGGAGATCATTGATGTAGATCAGGAAAAGAGTTCGGACCAGGATGGACTCCTGGGGGACTCCAGCATTAATACTGTGGGCCTCTGATTTCTGCCCATCAACCACTACTCTTATGAGCTTATCAGAGAGAAATGATTTAATGACCGAGAAAACATTTCCAGTTATACCGTAGCTGGAAATCTTGTGAAGTAGGCCCTTATGCCATACTTTATCGAAGAATTTTGATATGTCAAGAGCAATTGCCCTGGAAAGGAAGCCTTTGTCAAGAGATTCACTAATCCTATGAGATATAACCGTTAGCACATCCGCGGTAGATCTTGAAGAACGGAAACCATATTGTATGTCACTTAGAAGGTTGTTTCTGTTGAGGTCGTTGACTATTTCTCTATTTAATATGGATTCCAACAACTTATTCATGACACACAGGAGGCTTATTGGTCTGTACTGATAGGGAGATGACTTATCACCCAAATTCTTAAATACAGGGCATACTGATGAGGTTTTCCAGGATGTTGGGAAGCACTTCTAAAGAGAAGGCAACGATTAAAAAGTTTTGTAAGTATGAAGGCAAGTTCTGGTTGAAGCCTTTTCAACACTATAATTGGAATACCGCCAGGGCCAGTTGCTTTACTGGAATCAAGGTTCTTGATTAGCTTAGCGACCTCATGAACAGATATTTGTATGTTGCATAGCGTGTTGTCTGTTATAGGAGGAAATACGGGGAGTTGATGGCCTTCGTCGTGTAGGGTAGAATTAGCTGCAAAGTTCTTTGCAAATAGTTTGGCCTTGTCTGATGCTGACGAGATGACCTCAGGTCCATTGATGATGGTTGGGATAGAACGCACGCTTTTGTTAAGGATCCTGTTTGCTATTTGCCAAAACTATTGGGAATCAAGCTGCTGCTCAGCTACTTTGGATTTAACGGACTGAGCATATAGCTCTCTTGCATTTTTTATTACTCTTTTACAGTGGTTGTTGGCAGTCCTGAAAGCAGCTCTAGTCATAGTGCATCTATTACGTTGGTAGCTATGGAAAAAGTGATTTCTTTGCACGATGGCAGCAGCACATTCTGGGGAGAACTATGGCTGGCTGTTAGGTTTTTGTTGGAATTTTTTGGATGGTATCAATCGATCAATGCATACAATTAAACATTCGGCCAGGTCTGATACTATAGAGGACACGTCTTTTTTAAACATGGAATGTAGGGGTAGATCAGATATAAATGTACGGAAGCTAACCCAGTCAGAGTATCGATATACCGTACGGTGGAGAGGTACATCTGAAGACTTATTACATTTCGTTTTTATCTTAACTGATACAACCGAGTGGTCGGAAGATCCCAGAGGAGACAGAACGTAAGATGATATATATATATATATATATATATATATATATATATATATATATATATATATATATATATATATATTCATAATATATAGTATATATTCATTCATTCCTGTCTTGTTTTTCTAGTATATTTTCCAGCCATCATATCAGTAGTACCACGTTGTATGTGAATGGATTCAGCTCTTTCACTAATTCTCTTCATTCTTTTATGTTCAATATCTTTTTAAATGGAAGCTTTTTGATTAATGCATTTGGAGAAATTGTGATAACAATGTTTTACTTTAAGTGGCATTATGATCGTTAATTGCTTTTATAAGTCGTTAATAATTCTGTCGCCGCTAATAAATAAATGAGTTTGCAACTATGAATAATCATCATTTTTTTTATTACATTTTCACCCTAAACAAGACATATTGCTACTTTGTTGTAGGGGGATACTATCAGGGACATAGGCATCAGGGGTATTGTGTAGGGAGTTGGGCAGCAAGATGTCGGTTCACGTTGCACTTGAACTTCTGCATGTCAGCACAGTTGGGGAAGCAGGGACCCGGCGGGGAATTCCAAAGTCTAGCTGTCCTGGGGAAGAAACTACTGGAGTAGAAGGCTCTTTTACATCTAGGGATTTCTACTGTGAAGGGGTGGGATTTAGCTCTTTGTCGGGTTTGTCGGGAGTATTTACATCGAGGGGCACAAGTGCTTGCAGTTCGTCAGAGCATTCACCGTTAAAGTACTTGTAGAAAAGGCAGAGGGATGCAACATTTCGTCGAGGGGACAGGGGCTGAAGTTTAGATGACAGTTCAGGCCCTATCAGCTTGGCGACTTTCTTTTGAACCTTGTCTAGGAGCCAGAGACTAGTGGTAGATGCACCAGCCCAAATATGACAACAATACTCCATACATGGGCGAATGGTGGCCTTATAGATGTATAGGATACTTTCGGGCGTTAGTATCTTTCTAGCACGGTAGAGAGAACCTACCTTCTTCGCAGCGGCCCTGGCGATACTCTCGATGTAAGTGTTCCAACTCATGTTTCCTGAGAGTGTTAAGCCGAGGAGTTTAAAGGATGTACTTTCAGATAAAGAGTCATTGGCCATTGCTATTGGTGGTAGAGAAGGTTCATTGTAATTATTGAAGGAAACGAGTTTAGTCTTGGCAGCATTGAATGTGACCATCCATTTATGTCCCCATTCCACTATAGATCGGAGGTCATCCTCTAGTGCTTCTGCTATTTCTTTAGATATGTGTTCATTTGTTTTCCTGTCATGTTTTTAATAGAGTGTGGTGTCTTCAGCATATATACCCATCTCAGAGGCAATTTTGTCAGGGAGGTCATTTATGAATATTACGAATAACAGCAGTCCCAGGATAATCCACTAGACCTACTCACATATGTTATTAGAGAATATGTGCAGATAATTACAGGATGCTTTCCAACAAGTCTCCCGATCTTTTCAATACTCTCAATACTCTTTTCAATACTCTCAATACTCTTTTCAATACTCTCAACTCTTTCAATATGACTTTGCCTTATGCTAACAGCTGCTTACCATTGATTTCTCGCTGGAAAGAGCCATTAGTCTTCACTAGATTTGGGGTCAATAAACCTTCAAGCCAGTATTTTTCGCACTCATCTAGTGGAGGTTTGGTCAGTGCTCTCTCTCATCGATCCTTTCATTTTCACTTAACCTTCATGATTATTTTATGTGGTATCAGCCATTTGAGGGTCAGCTTACAAACTTTCTTGGTTTCATATGTTGTTCTTTTTTTTGTTTTAATTCTGTTTCAATTTTCATGTTGTTTGGAAGGTTTTTATATTTTATTTAGATGTGTTTCTACACTCCTTTATTTTCCTGATGATTCCCATTCGTTTTCATCATCCCCTGCATAAGTCTCAATCTTTCTTTTGATTCCAGTTTGTTTTAATCTATTGTTTTCGTTTTTTTTTCGAGACTGTTCCTAGTGCTCTAATAATTGTTGGTATTACGAGCTGTCTTAAATAATTTACCAGACGTTTTGATATGAGAACTTTTATTGATAGTACACACATTAAATTCCAGTCCCCTTCGAAGTAATCTCCCCCGGCCGTAATGCACTTGTTGTACACTTCCAATAACTTCTGGAACGCCGCACGGAAGTCCTCTTGTGTGAACATATCAATGACCCTCGTTACAGGCTCTTTCATCTCCTCAATTGTTTCATAACGACAGCCTCTAAGGTTTTCCTTGAGCTTAGGGAATGACCAAAAGTCACAGTGAACAAGGTCTGGACTATAGGGAGGGCGAGGAACTGTCTTGATGCCCATGTTGGTCAAATAGTCTGTGACAAGGATGGGGTTGTGAACTAGTGCATTCTTCTGGATGAAATGCCACTGACCCAATTTTAAGAGTGTTGGCTTCTTCTGACGGAATCTCTTCCTGAACTCTCTTAAAACCTCAACATAATAATCTTTGTTGACTGTTTATCTGATAGGAACCCAGTGCATCTAAATCATACTATGTTGTCAAAAAATGGATCATCATTTCTGGGTTGATTTGCTCTGTCTGGTCTTCTTGGGTCTGGGAAAGCCAGAATGCTTCCACTGAGAACGTTGTCTCTTGGTCTCTGGGTCATATAAGTAGATCCAGCTTTCATCGCAGGTCACTAGAACATCTAGAACTGCGGGATTTGAATTGATCAGCTCAACTATCTCCCTGCTGTTATGACAGCGTGTTCCTTTCTTATCTTCTCTGAGCACCCTTGGGACAAATTTCGCGCAAATATTCCGCATCTTCAGCTCCTCGCGAATAAGTGTGGGTACAGTTCCCACACTGACATCAAACTGTGCACTTATTGTTTCTATAGACACACGACGGCCCTTATCCATGAAATTCTTTATTTGGCCGATCAACTCTGGTGTTCTGAATTCCTTACTCTTCCCACACCTCTCATCATCTCTCATATACTCCTTACCTTTTTTGAATCTCTTATGCCACCTAAATCTCGATTTATGCAAAATAGTTCGAAAGCAGTCCGAAGCATCCATAATTTCTGTGTTATCTTTCCCCAGTTAAAACATAATTTTATTGCATATCTTTCTTCTAAAATGTCCTTTAGTCACAGACCTCTCTTAGAGAACAACTTGTGGCGTTCTCTGGAGTCTGAGTGACAAAAAGTCTTCCCAGATTTCCAGTCCTCTTCACCTCTTTCAGTAACCATTGCAGATGGATTTACGTTATCTTAACAGCCATTATCATTGAGTTTTCGTTGGCGGCGACACTTTATTATTATTATTATTATTATTATTATTATTATTATTATTATTATTATTATTATTATTATTTATTTATTTATTTATTTTTACTTTTGATTTACACAAATCACGGCAAAATTGTCATTTGAGACATAAGAGACTATTATAAATAGGCGTCACATTTATAAGGGGGGGGGAACAGAAGAGACGTCGCTAGTCTCTTCCTATATCGTTGTTTCGATGAATGGTGCTTGCCTGAGATTCAATCTCGGAGTCATCGTTATAAGATATACAAGCAAGAACTCACACATAAAGGAAAATAACTGATTTCTCCCACCATTTGTCTAACGTCAGACGAATCATATATAAACTTTCCATACGATCTAATGAAACTTTGTCCTTTCGTATTACTTGGATTGCTCGGACTACTGTGCTCATCTCGAGTTTTATTCTCACACCATTTCGGTCGATGTAACTTCTGATTTTTTTTTCAGGCCTATCTTGTCAAACTCGGGAATATTTCTGCCTAACTCGAGGATCTGCATAGAATTTCGAACAGAACCATATATTTAATTCAGGAGGGTAGTATGCTCTCATTCCATCAACAATGACCGGGTGAAAGTTAATTCTCAATTGTATTTTTAGTATAGCCCGAACTAAGATATGAACCTTCAAACCACAGAAGAGTATCAATTAGAACCGAATTTAACTTGGTACTTTATCCGTTACGTCACAGTTTTTATTAATCATGTTAAATAACAATCATACCATCTCATTAACCTTTATGCTCGAGTGGCTTTTCGCCTTGACAACCGATGACTCATTAGTAAAAATAATGTAGGGTGATTAATTTAAATACGAAAGTTAAACTGACTACAGCAAGCAAATATTACACGGTATTATTTTATTTAAAAATCTCTAAATAGGCCATCTGGCAGATTGAATTACATTATTGATGTCATTTAGATCTATAAAAGCATCTGTTTCAAAAGGGAGTGTTGGTTCGCTGACCACGAAGGACGTTGTTCCTAACACCTGAGTTGCTAACTCAAGAACATGTTTACATCATTATTTCCCATTAATTCAATACTTATTTATTTTCATCATTCTCATTGCTCCCTCTCCTCATCCCAGACAAGTGAACCCGGAGTTGATATTTCTCAAAGATTTCTGTATGATCTTCCAAACTTTTTGCTATTTACCTTTTTAAAAGAATTTTCAGATTACCATTATCTATTGAATGCCGATTACTAAGATTATTTTGTTTTAAATCAATCCAATAAAACGATCAACACTGTTCGATATTTTAAAGCGTTTGTAAAAGTGGGTCCAAAATCAGGGTTCATGTTACGCTATATTTACATAGAAAATAGAGCATTCTGCTAAAATTTCAATACATCATTTTTGTTTTTTTAATTTCAATTTCCCCTTTCTATGAATCTGAAAAATTGTTGCTTAATAGATAATATTCTGAAATATAAGACCCCCCCCCAAAAAAAGAAACGTAAACACATCCTTCCAAATTTCCTATTTACGGACAGAAGCTACACTCGATGATCTGAAAATAAAATTATTTAAATCAAAACAACAAAAGAAATTATTGAAAGTAAAAGTAAAATAACATATCCAATACACAATGTTCCCAAAATAGTTTTAAAAGGGTTCAAAAAGTATGTTCAATAATTATTTAATAAAAAGAAGCCAAAAATTGTTCCCAATAATTCTTTAAAAAATAAAACTGATTTCAATAATTCTCATTAAAATAAAACCTGAAAAACTTTTCTTTGATTATTAAATAAAAATAGACCGAAAAAAAAAACCATAATAAAAAAGAAACCATGCAGGGGGGGGGTATATAGATATAAGAGAAAAAAAGCGAATAGAACTGATTTGTCTTTCACCGCTTCTAGTGGCAGCCACGCCGGAAGTTAGTAAGTACGTTAGCTGTATAAGCTGCAAGGGGAGCAAGAGCTGTAGCCTTTGATATATCTTAAGCCATTTATAAGGTCTGGCACAAAAATCTTCTCATAAAACTTAAATCGTATGGTATTTCTGGACAAATACTTAACATAATGAGATCCTTCCTAGACAAGAGAAAAATCTATCAGTTTAACAAGAAAGTTCTTGCGTTTTTTAACTTTTAAGTTCAGATGAACATATTCCGGTTCAAACAAAAATGTATCGATCGAAATAAACACCATGAGAATGAACACACTTTTGACAATGCAAAACAAGTGTATTTATACTAGTAACGTAAAGATCTTGAATTCTGGTGAGAGCGTTTTTGATATCGCTTAAGTTTTTGAAGGATTTCTCACGCAGAAAGTTGTGAAGATGCTCGAAAGTGTAGTAGGCGAGAAGTCTGGAAAGTATGGCCGATCAGGCAGAGTTTAGTAGCACAATTTGTTCAACTTCTGCAGGGTCAGTTTAGCTATCTGCGATCGGGTATTACCGCGGAAGAAAATTGAGCCTTTTCTGTTCAATAATGCTGAGTATTGTTGTCGACGTTTCTGATGCATTTCATCCATTTGTTGACAGTATTTCTCCGCCATAATGGTTTTGCCTGCATTCAAAAAACTGTAATGGGTGAGACCGGTTGTAGACAACCAAACAGTCAGCATGACCTTCTTTTGGTGCAACTCTGGCTTCTGGAAGTATCGTAAAGCTTCGTCGATATCCAACCACTGAACTGAGGGTCGCTGGTTGACGTAAAGAACCCACTTTTCATCGTAAGTAATAGCCTGGTCGAGAAACGGGTCGTTTTTGTTGCGTAAAAAAGGGAAGATGACACTTCATAACAGCGTTTCTTTGGTTGTTATTCAATTTGCGAGGCACCCATTTATCAATTTTTTTTCTTTCCAATCTCTTTCAAATAGTTGGAAATCGTCGTATACGTTTCGTCATATTCAAAAGCAAGTTCTCAAACAGTTGTACGTGGATTGGCTTCGACTGATTGGCTCTTAATTGATCACTGTCAACATCCGACACATGACCGACCACTATGATCATCATCTTTAAGACTCGTCGCCGCCACGAAATTTTGACCACCATTATGCCGTGCGTTCAGTATTGGCTCCTGGGCGAATCGCTTCGTTGATATCGCAAGCTGTTTCTGCAATTTTTCAGCCTAGCCTTAAATTGAAATAAGAAAATTGTCCGAATTTGCTTTTTTTTTCGATCTTGAATTCAACGTCAGTAAAAGTAGACATACTTTTTTTTTAAACGATTGTAATTTCAACGATTAAATAGAGCGAAAAACGATCTTTAAAATGATATATAATGTAAAGTATTATACTGAAAATTATTTGGAAATACATCATTTCAAAATTAAAAAAATTCCACAAGAACTCAGTAATCCACTCAATAGATTGTCCTCGATGCATCTAAACACCATGATATTAATGCAGGTGCGTTTCAGGGCTGACATTGGATCTTGATTATTCCCGATATTCATAAACGATCTCCTTAATAAAATTGTGTTTGAAACGGGTATAATTGCTGATAACACCACGCTCTATAATAGACACGAGGAAAAACGAATGCATGCCTATCCAAGGCAATGGCAGAAACCTTAGAAAAGGACATTCAATCCGTAGTGAAATAGGCCCATAAATAGATGGCAACATTTAATGCAATTAAGATTAGGATTCTTTTCTTTAACAACTACAGAAAAAACCTTCTTAACCGTTACAAATAACACCCTACTCCTACTTCAAACTGTTGAGGACCCTAGATGCCAGAAAGCCTTCTACTCTAATAGTTTCTTCCTTCGAACTGCTAGACTTTGGAATTCTCTCCATATTTCCTGCTTCCCTGACTGTACCCACTTGTATAAATTTAATTTGTCACCTCGACAACTCCCCACAGTCAACTGTTGGACACGATCCTCGTTTGGAGTGAATAAAGAATTAAAAAAAAAGCAACACACACGTCGTAAATGTCTGGGAGATGACGGCATTCTAGTGATTACCCTTACGGACTGATGACCTGGGTATCAGAAGTTCGAATCCAGTTAGTTTCACAAAAATCAATGTCACTTAGAATGTTGGAAAGCTTCACGTTGTCGCATCCGTAACTTCTTTCTAGAAAGAATTCTGAATAAAAAAATACCGAGGAAACCAATACCAACGTTAGAATTTTCGGATTCGTACGATATGATGGTCATTGTAAATGTAAATTTTCAGATTTATATAAAATCAGAAATAGTACTGATTCAATTTTTTGTAGAGCGTTCAGTTTGCTATGTAAGTGGCGGTTATTATATTTTTTTCAGTTTGTTATGTTATTGCGGTTATTTTTTCCTGTTAGCTATGTTATGGCATTTTTTCCCCAGTTTGCTATGTTATGGCGGTTATTTTTTTTTCAGTTTGCTATGTTATGGCGGTTATTTTTTTTTCAGTTTGCTATGTTATGGCGGTTATTTTTTTTTCAGTTTGCTATGTTATGGCGGTTATTTTTTTCTCGCAATTTCGAGCAGGAGAGATAAAAAAAACCCTGAAATCTCTCTAAAATTTGAAACATTTATATTAAAAAATAATCTTAGTTATTGGTGTTCTATCGTTATTATGAGCCGAATTTTTATTTTCGAAAAATAATTCTAGAGAAACAAAGAAATTCAGAAAAAACTGCATGGGTATAATTTAACGATATTTTACCTAGAAATTTAATCATTTATTGTCTTTAGATTTAAAGCAAGTTTAGATTTTTTCTATCTTTATTTCTATTCCTTTTTCTTTTCTCCTCTTTTCCACCCTTTCTTTCTTTCTAATTATTATCACTGTACATCTGATTCTATGACGGAATGCAACATCATCAACGGCCCGCGCGCCCAGTTCCCAGGAAAACAACGGAGCGCTTTACACCGGGCACCTGTCCTGTGTTGTCACGTGCCCGCCGGGCAACTGGCTACCGACTTATCTGCCCGACAACAACTTTCCCACGATCAGGCCGATGGAATCTGTATTATTTTCCTTCTGTCCCGCAATCTTCCCGCGAAAAAAAGAAACCTTCCCTCGAAAACCTAATTAGTCGCTCTACCCTAACCCTAACCCTAACCCTAACCTCATCTTATGTGCTCATGCTTTTCCCAACCCCTGAAAAAAACTATATATATATATATATATATATATATATATATATATATATATATATATATATATGCATACAGGCACATACACATGTGCACGGACACAAGATATCTATCTATCTATCTATCTATCTATCTATCTATCTATCTAAGTCCTTCTTTCTTTGTTTCATTTTCTCTTTCTATTTTTCGTTATTGTCTTTATTTATCTATACGTATCTCAAGATTAGTCTCTTTCTTTCCCCCTTTCTATATATCTATCTGTATGGAAACATGTGTCACATTCTTTCAGTAGCTATGTATGTATGTATGTATGTATGTATGTATGTATGTATGTATGTATATATGTATGTATGTATCTATCTCTCTATTTATCTATCTATTTGTTTGTCTCCGTCTATCTATCTGTCTGTCGGTCTCTCACTCTCTCTTTTTCTCTCCCTTTCTATATATATGACTGTATATCTCTGTCTCAATTTTAGTTATGTCTCTCTCTCTCTTTCTTTCTCTCTCTCTCTCTCTCTCTCTCTATATATATATATATATATATATATATATATATATATATATAATCCGAGGTTATTATTTTCCAGAGGTAAAGTAACCACTGAAGTCCAACAGAGTGCTCAATACAATACCGTAGTAGGACAATGTATACTTTTTATTTGTTTCTATATAATCAGTAGTAGGCACTCATACATATACCATTTCTTTACAGTCTTTCAGTATATTCTTAACACACAACCAAATCTTATTTCTTGTTCTTATTTTTAACGACATTTGAGAGAATCTCCTGATATTGACTCCTGTGACGTGGAAGACCTGACATTTTCATTGAAAACATTGATTCCGTATAAGCTGTATCGCCTGCAAAGGTCTGTAATTACTTATAAGTAGCTGACCGAAACGTGCTCAGAACTGTGTAGCAACATAATACTGCTTATGTAAAAACAAATTAAAAGTATATATATATATATATAAAGAGAGAGAGAGAGGGGGAGAGAGAAAGACAGAAAGAGAAAAAACAAACAGATGGACGAACACATAGAGGGAGAGATAGATAGATATATAGATGCAGACATAATACTATATATATATATATATATATATATATATATATATATATATATATATATATAGTAAGTTATAAAATATATATGGCGATTAAGTTACACTGAATATTCCGCGGGTTTCATCCAGTCTAGGACTCTTCAGGCTTATGCGCATAAGCCTGAAGAGTCCTAGAGTGGATGAAACGCGGAATATTCAGTGTAGCTTAATCGCCATAGATATTTTATAACTTACTAACTAGCTCTACCTACGTATTGAGCACTTTTGAAGTAAATGCATAAATTTATACTTTAGTATATTAATTTTATGTGAGTAAATGAAGTAGTTATATATATATATATATATATATATATATATATATATATATATATATATATATATATATACAATATATATCTGTCTCAATGTTACTCATATTTGAGGTGATTTAAATTTTAACATTCTTTTTTCATTTCTTTTTCCTTTCTCCCACTCTCTCTTATTCTTCCGAACTTATTTTGTCCTGCTTTATGTATATTTTATAACTGTTTTTTATTTTCAAATTAAAACTGTTGCAAATGTTTTGATATTGTGAAATTAAAAAAAGACTTTTGAATATAAAAAGAATTTTGTTAAAGCTTTTGAATTTTTTTGTATTTTCATAAATTAAAAACATTTTTCTTGTTATTTTATTTTATTTTTTCTTTTCTATTATAAAAGGAACTATGTCTGTCTGTCTGTCTGTCTCCATGTTTTAAAAGTATATCTCTTTCTAAACTAAAAGTAGCAGACGACGGCAGGGGTTTCAAATGATTGTGTTTCTTTTTGTGGATCGATCTTTTATGGGTCTTTCGTTGTTAAAATAGTTTTTAAAGGATCAAAAGGGGTCGAAATTGCAAAAAATCGTTATACATTTTGTACGTTCATCTTAGTTTATCTTTAATCAGTTCATATGCGTGTCACAGTCGTACAGTGGCAACATCACCACCTTTGAGTGCTACAGTTTTGATTTCGGTTTCGTTTCTAGCTAATGGCAGCTAACTACTTTATTTTTTACTTCTGAAATCACGACTCGATAATAATATATACACAATCTGGACAAATTTAAATATATTTGAGCGTATTTTACGACCGAGCAAAGTCGGGACCCCTCCCCCGCTAGTATACGTATATTTTTAGTCTTTCTTTTGTTCCCACCATGTTACCTTCCCGCCATAATTTTTTTTTTCATTTCTTATCTGATTGTTTTTAATCTCGGTGTTGTCTTTTTACTTTTACATTTAATTAATACCAGCTTTTTCTCTTCTTCTGACGAGAAGCATTTAGTTTCGAAATACTATGGCCTAAAAAGTTTCTTCCTTATTTCTCTTTCTGTAAACCTTTTCGGACTTGATAATGTAATAAAGTTCCTACGTAACTTTACGTTTTAACTTATTCTCTCTCCCCCTCCCTCTTATATATATATATATATATATATATATATATATATATATATATATATATATATATATATATATAGTTGTAGTTTGATTTCGTTTCATAGAAGTACATTCACTGGTACAACATGTGTCTACAAAAAATACTTAATGAGTTAACAGAGCATATAATATTAAACTCATTTATACAAACAAAGGACTATATATGTGCATACATTTTTCTGTAATTTCCCGTTACAGAGAAATCACGTCATCAGTCCAAGGATATCGCTTGAAAACTACGCTCAATATACAAAGGATTCAGAACTGTCACTAACAGCACGAGGAAGAGACTAGAGGCAACCGAAATTTGGTTTCAGAGGGAAAGTATTAAAATATCCGGGACGAAAAAGAAAAAAAATAAATAGGTATTAGAAATGGCAAACACAGAAAAGTCTCAAGTAATAACAGTACGAAAAAGACAAATGAGGTTCATGGGCCATATCTACAGTAAAAAAAGAACAAAACAAAACAAAAAAAAACACACACAAAAACAGAATAGAACAAATTAGTTTGACGGGAAAGATCGTAAGTAGAAGAAGCGGAGGACGACAGTGAGAAACATACGTTGATCGCCTGAACATCTGGGCAACATCAAAAACTGATGAGCAACAATGAATTCTTGAATGTCTCGAGGAAGAGAGATAGATGGACAGACATAACCGTCAATGCCTATAACAGGCAGGGCATCATTTGAATGAATAACTAATTCTCTTCATTACCTGATTTGGATTTTGTGTGGCTGAAGTTTTCCTTCAGCTAACTCTCTCTATACACACTACTTAAGAATCTGATCATCAATCATTCTTATCACACGTTCATTCGATTTCATATCAAGAGGTTTAATGTCGCTTACATACATTTTTTCCCATCATAAATCCCAGTATCTGCCGTAAACATTGTAATTTAGTTTGATGTTTTCAGAAAGCGTCAAAATCTTGCCTACTTATAGACAGAATCATAAAACAGATAATTTATATATACCTTCGTTACCCTCGCCACGATGATTACATTTTTGGTTGCGTATTTGTTCACATCGCTTGAGCAATGGTCACCAAACTTGCTACAAATATTATGGTTTAACTTAAAACTGATTTAATTTGGGGATATTTAGGACAAAGATCAAAGTCAAGGTAACCGAAAAAGTGAAAGTTTCACTTTTTATGATAACTTTTGTTCCGTTGATTGCAGAGATTTACAACTTGGCCCATATTGTAGATAGCAAAATGCTGCATTTTATATGATCTTGATATTGACCTTGAAACTTACAGTCTTGTTCGGAATTTTGACAGAATTTATAATCCTATTTAAAAAATTGATACATGGACCTGATGCACTTTTATAAAAAATTTAATCACCATGAAAAATCTAAGGCCAAGCAGAAAAATATATTTGGTCAACGTTTCTACAGCATAGTCGAAAATATTATATATATTAATCAGATAAGATTTTGTAAGGCAGATATATGCAGTCTCTCACCTGACTTATGTTTTTGCTATGGATTTTAAATATAATGTATACTAAACTTTTCAGATACGTTTCTTGCATGCCTAATTCAAAGAGAGTGCAGACTGTGATTAACAAAGTGGTAAATATACAAACCTATTTACAATATGTAATTTCTTTTGATCCTACATATATATATTCTGGACTCAAAGCAAATGTTTTATGGTGCAGGTTGATACGTAACAACTGCCTTTTTTTTCTTCAAATTAACAGTTCAAACCTAAAACAATAATATCTAGTTAAACTAATTCTAAATCTCTTCTTGCAGAAGGTAAAAGTCCCTGAATGGGCCCACTTGTTGGTTGTTACTGGCAATCCGTAATGCTCTTGAACGGAATTCATGCTGAACGCCTCACAACTCGGATGCAAAATAGCCGTGGATCTACAACACTACACTTTGGTCCTTTACTTTGGTTAGTCAGAGAGATCCAACCTGATCAGTCAGCTAGCCGGGACAATCCCTAATAACAGTACACCCCCCCCGAAAAAAGAGAAATACTAATACACCACTATACTAAAAAAAAACAAAAAACAAACAAACATACTGATATTAGAAACCGATAACAAGGGTCAATCAGATGGTGAAACCAAATACTACCGACAACAAACCCACTTATTATGCCTTGCCAAGGCCAAAGAAAGTAAAAATTATCACTGTTTGGGTATATCACCCTTGTATCCTTGAGATGCTTGGGCGAATGAGTTTCTCCTCAATCACCTACCACTATAGCACGACGAGGAGGGTGGAGAACAAGGAAGACGAAACAACATAATATTTCAGATGGTTTAAATAAAAACAAAACAAGAAGACCCTAATAAAGAATTTCTAACTTAATAAGTCCCACCATGTCTGTTAAATCCTATTCCCAGTCGCATCACCACAGTGTTGCGTTCCTATGCGTATTTTGCAAATAATTCAAGGCAATGTTCTCCGATGAACTTACTGCACTTGTATCTTCTTAACACAAAAACGTCGATCACCCGACTAGTAACAAAATCATCAATATTTCCTAAGAAGTTCGGTAAATTACGGAATATTTTATATTGTAATAGAATCTCTTCCCTGCCTTCTGTTTCTCCGACCATACTAGTACACAAGAAATTTAAATGTAATGTCGATTAACATCTGGTAGCCTAACACTGACCTCCTATATATCTGAACCACATCACAATAGCTCCTTACGATTCAGTGGCAATATGCCTTGTTTAATGTGAACAAAACCTAATGGTGTCTTCAGAATCCAATCTTTTAACACAAAAGTATGATACATGTTAAGTAATACGTGGAAAAAAGTGCGTAACCGCAAATATGAAAGCACACAAACAAATCAAACTTATGAACATGTCTAATATTTAATCTTTCGAACGAACTCTTCAGTGATAAGTTTGGTAGTAATTGATAAATAGAAAAATGGATGCAAAATTGATAGAGAAAGAGCGGAGGTAATCTAAAAAGAATAAGGTGGTAAGTGTAAATCGCATACATATATAAGGTATAATCACGTTAACACACCGGTTCACACAAGAACCGGTGTGTTAACGTGATTAACGAATTCTTCATAAATTTTGGTTTCGGTTTTGATTATAGTTGATGGCACTCAAATCATTTATTTTTGATAAATAATTTTACCAAGAATTCTTCATAAGTTTTGGTTTCGGTTTCGATTATAGCTGAAGAAACTCATGTTATATAGATTTTTTTCTTCATAAGTTTTGGTTTCAGTTTCGATTCAAACTTATGCACCCTATTCATATGGATATATTTTTTTATTTTTGAAATCATAACTTTATAATATATAAGAATCGACAGAAAATTGACTACAATAATATACACGACATCTGCAAGAATTAAAATATCATATTTAAGCGTATTTTACAACCGGGCTACGCCGGGCGTCCCTGCTAGCTTAGATAAATACTTTTGCAATTTTAACAAAAGAGTAACAATAATATCAGGGTGTCTCCATTTACGCTAAATATCAAGATTCATCAAAGGCAAATGGAGAATTCTTCAAACAAAACATTATTTTTTTCTATTTCATTTTCTCATTATATATATACAAGACATTAATAAACAATATTTATAGAATTAGTTTTCTTTTCTTTTTTCTCCCTGCATATATATATATATATATATATATATATATATATATATATATATATATATATATATAGGAATAATCTCAATCAAGGAATAATGTTCTATGTGTGTGTGTGTGTGTGTGTGTGTGTGTGTCGGTATAAGTGTGTGTGCGTGTATCGGTAAAAGTGTGTGTGTATCGGTATAAGTGTGTGTGTATCGGTGTAAGTGCGCGTGTGTGTCTCTGTGTGTAAGTTCATTCTTTACCGGACTCCGAAGCAGCTAAGCTGATTTTTTAAAATTGATCACAAATGTACTTTAGGTGTCTGGGAGTGTTTTGGGGCATTTTTGCCTTTGTTTTTGCATATTTTGATGGGGACATATACTACATCGACTTAACGTTAGTTATATTTGAAATATATCGAAATAAATAATATATTTAGTTTTCTTTCAAATTTTGCCAATTTTAATAAAAATATCTTTTGGTTGTATGTTTTCTTCAAGAAAAGAATGTCATGTTATTGTCTATTTATCTCATTCCCATGGGGTTAAATGTGTGTATGATGTAAGTGTTTATTTGAAAAGAAGAGGATTCGAACTTGGCACATCCAGGTTTTCAGTCCGTGCCTTAAACCACTTCACCTTCATAGATTTTCATTTCATATGAGGTGAAGTTAACTATATTTAAAAATGTTATATATTGGAGGGGCTTAGTGGATTCGAGACATTTTGTAGGCTTTTAGAGAAGCAAAATGTTCACATACGATGATTTTTTTTGTATAATATGCGCAGTAAAACTGCTTTTTTTTTTCAAAGAATTATCTGTTTTTATTGTTATGTTAAGAAAAAAAATGATGTCGTGAATTGAGCGGCCACCTGGCAGCCACTTTGACACACCTTTAAAGAGTTCAGGGGAAACCCTGGGAAAAACGAAACACAAAATTGATCTTGTAACGCAGGTTGAGAAGAAAGAGAAACAGTGTGGAATGCCATTGAAGGAGAAGTACAGAGAAAGAGAGAGAGAGAGAGAGAGAGAGAGAGAAAGAGAGAGAAAGAGAGAGAAGTGACGATGAGAGAAAAGAGGGGGGTAGGAAGATAAAGTGTGTATACATATGGACGAAAAAGAGATGAGTGAAGAAGAAAAAAACCCCAAATTAATACGACGCGAGAGAGGAAGTGAGAGGGTTGAAAAAGAAACAGACGGAACTTGAGAGGGAGAAACGGAGAGGGAAGACAATGGGGGGAAAGAGGGAGAGAGGGACACATATATCAGAGAAAAATAAAGGGAGAGAGATCATGAGAAAGGGAGGCAGAAAAAGAGAGGGAGAGGCTGATGGCTTACTTAGCAATAAATAGAGAGAGAGAGATGAAGAGAGAGAGAGAGAGAGAGGGAGGAGAGAAGAGAGCGAGAGATGGAGAGGTCAGCTGAATAATGTTGAAAAGTAGGGACGAAGAAAGAAGGGGTTAGAGTAAGAAACACAAATAATAAATGTGCTGTGTGTGTGTTTGTGTATGTTTGTTTGTGTGTGTGTTTGTGTGTGTGTTTGTGTGTGTGTATGTGTGTGTGTGTATGTGTGTGCATGTGTGTGTGAGAGAGAGTGAAATAGAGAGTGATATGTAAAACAGTTAAAAAAGGAAAATTCTAAGAATTATTATGAAACACGTGTATCTATTTGGCCTCCATTTATGTATTTGTCTGTCCGTGTTTACGCATTTAAACTACGTTAAAGCTATTAGACCAAGGAAATGGCCCTATTTTTTTTTAAATGATACTCAAACTATGAATATTGTCGCAAGGAAGGCCACGAATTTGGTGTCTAACTACCTTTGCTTACTTAGCTCACCGTAAAAAGCAAAAAAAAAACAAAAAACAAAAAAACAAACAAAAAAACAAACAAACAAAAAAACATGTAATATATTTGAAGAAATATTAACCATCGCATCGCAGACATTATCACGAAGAATTGTCCGTATTTCGAAATCAGCAAATAGACACATCAGATGTCAAAGGTCATTACCATCGAATATTCCTCATCACTTTCAGGAAAAGCTTCAGTAAATCATCAATGAAACAGTGGTCGATGACGTCCTATAGCCATTCACTGGATTAGTGAAATGGTTATCTAACCGCGTACATTTTTCTATAGCTGACGGTGCTATACGAAAAAACAAACAATTCTGTCTTTACAAGAATGCATTAACCTCCTAGCCCATAGCCCCGACAATATGCATTGTTTATTAAGCTGGATAGAAAACAGAATTACACAAAGAATCCTAAATTCAACCATTTTCAGTGCAGAGAACTGTTTAATGCAGTTCAAATTGCTCTACATGAGAACTAGTCACACACCAAAAAAGTTTAAACAACGGCTTATTTGAAGCATCTCCACTGTTATAAAAAACGATATCAGCATAACGGTCATAAGTAACGGAGAACTAGACAGGATGTTTAAACGTGATACGTGGTCTCAGAAAGAGGTAGACTCATCAAATGTGTTCTTGAGCGACTAGAGATTCTGGTAGTTCATATTCTACTGATTGGGATTGCATCTGATTTTGTAAAAATCAAAATCGGGTAGTGCTAAAAACGAAAATTAAAAGAAAAAAAAAACGAAACGAAGCGGCATTTATCCTATATGGCGGGCTAACCCAGCTGTCTCCAAATGAGAAAGTTTCTAGAGAATATTAAGTTCATAATTGCATATATATCCTGATGGAAGGAGATAACGACGTTAGATTTCGCAATCCTGCAGGGAGATGTTAACGTTTTCCCAAATACAGAGACTAGTATTAGGTTGGTGTAAAAATAATGTCGTTTTATGACGTTCAACTTCATGGCAAAAAACGATATTATTTTTGCACCAACCTAATATTTCCCTCTGGTACTGATCAGATCAACGTCGCTTATCTTCAGTGATCGAACGAGAATCGATGTGTCAACGTGATCGTGCCGGAAAGACCCATATTAAAGCACTTAGTCAGGTGCTTTCTCTATATAGGCCTTTATTCCCAACTTTGTTGCAATCTAGAGAATTGACATGAAATGACCAAATGAAACTTATTTTACCTCCGATGTAAACACGCATATTTGTCTTTTGTTTTGAAAATATTGACGAGATATTTACTATAATAAAACATTAGTTATATTTTAAATATATCGAAATAAATAATATATTTAATTATCTTTAAGATTTTTCCAATTTTAATAAAAATATCTTTTGGTTGTATGATTTCTTCTAATAAAAGAATTTCATTTTATTTTCTATTTACATTTGCAGGAAGTTAGACACAAGGTCAAATATGGGTTTGATGAAAGTGTTTCTCTATAAGAAAAAACTGGATTCGAACTTGGAATACCAGGTTTTCAGTCCATATCATAAACCCCTTCGCCACCGTCACCGCCACAGAATTACTCTTCATATGAAGAGAAGATAACTCTATTTTAAAATGCCATACATTGAAGTGGATTGGTGGGTTAAGGACTTAGTTGGATCACGTATTATTGTGACGTTACGTTCGATAATTGTGTGATTTCGCCTTCACTTCCGGTTTTGACATCAATCGTAAAAGATGCGGTAAGCGGTCGTTTCTGATAAATCATTATCTGTCTTGAGTGGGATTTTATACGAGATCTTTCCGTGACCCGTTGGGTCATAGCCAATGCTACAATTTGTTCTACTTTGATTACATGCCATTTTTCTGCATAATTGTTAAACCGACACAATCAAATTACACACCTCACCGCAATGTTTTCCTTAAAAATAATTTAAAAAAAAAAGAATAAAATTATCTGCTATAATTGTGGACGACCTAATCACAAAGTTTACTTGTGAAAATGAAACTATAACAATGAACCAATCACGGTACATTGATAAAAACCTGTTAAAGTTTGAAATGCAATATTCCAAACCACGTAAAACTTCCGTTGTGATTGATATAAATAAGAATATAGAAACCGAAACTAAATTAATAGACGATCGATTATACAAGGACATTATTGGAAGTCTAATCTAGTTGATGCCAGCCACTGGGCCTGATATGTGTTACACTGCAACAAAGTTTTCTCAAAACTTATAAAAACCGACGGTTAAGGACTTAACTCGTGCAAAACAAGTCCTTCGTTATCTAAAAAGTTTAGAGGGATTTTCAGATTAAGGTTGAGGAAACTTTGAGGATCGAAAAAGTATAACGGGATACTGTTTTAGACTGTCAAAGACTGGATCTATAATCTCCTGGAAAACAACCAATTGTGTCCCTTTCTACCTGTGAAGCAGAGTTTATTGCCCTTTCACACTCAGTAAAAGAAACGATTTTTATAAACACCCTTCTAAAATCTATTTTAAAACCAGGTGTAAGTATAAAACCAGTAGCAATCCATTATGACAATCAGAGCAGTATTTTATTCGCAAATAACTCTATGATTCATCAAAGGTCGAAGCATATTAATATCAAATATGATTTCATAAGAAATAAAGTCAGTAAAAAATCTATTACTCTAAATTATGTAGAATCTGAAAATAATATAGCTGACGTTTTTACTAAACCGATAACAAAGATAAAATTAAAACATTTTTTCGATGAACTTTTTGGAATTTAATCTTGAAAAGAATTATTTTCAGAAATCCAAAATAAGAAGTCGTCCCTCCACACACTAACCAAATTAACAAACTAAACTATTTACTTTTGAAACAACCCTCGAAATGATATTTGGATAATTTGTGAATGCTTTCAAATACAACCTAATCTCAGAGTAAAGATATACTTTAGAATATACTAGCTGGATGCTTGGCGTTGCCCGTTCGTAAAATACACTTAAACATATATTTTAATTTATGCAGCATTATTATAGGATCAATCCTTTATTGGTTGCTATATATGACGAGAAATAATTTACCCGATGGACTCATTCGCAAAATAAATAAATAGATAACAACGATAATTTCGTTCATTAGATTCAGTCTGTGTTTGTTTACAATATCGCGTCAGTTGATATTTGGGCTTGACGATGGATGCTCTGGAAAAGTCACTTCTGATTAATGTTTAATTTTTTAATATGCAAACGAAGAAATGGTTTGCAGCGATTTTAAATGGTACTTCTTTTATCGTAAATTCAACTCATTAATAAGAAAAAATAAAATAAAATGATGAGGTACACTCGGGCATGAACAGGATGATTATTCGATCTTTAATCGAATGCTCTACCACTGAGCCATGGTAATGTACTGTTTTCTTTAAGAAATGCTTTGCTGAGATTTTCTTATTTCCCTTCGCCGATGTAACGTAAAATATTCCTCTGTAAAATTAGTTTTTTTCATCTATAAGAGAGAAAGATTACTTTTTTAAGATCGAATTTTTTTGATTTTCGAAAATGATTTGCTGAGCTTTTATTACTCCCCTTGACCCGTTTAACGTAAAGTATTTCAGTGTAAATTTTTTTTTATCTATAAGAGAGAAAAGAAAATTTTCAGATCGGATTTTTTCGATTTTCAATACTTATCAGATGAATTTCTGTTCAAAACATATCTAAGAACTCTGCCAGACATATAAATTTCCTTTTGTGTGAAATTTGCCAGAGATGGGCTCAGCCGTTTCGGAACACATGAAGAAGGACTCCCCCCACACACAAAAAGTTACTTTTATATAAGAATAGAGATCTTGTGTGATTAAAATATGTCGTAAAGGAACAAACTTTGATTAATTCAGCTTTAATATAACACTAAATGGACAATAAATAAAAATGCTGTTTTTGAACTCAAAAGAAAAATAAAGGAAAATTAAAACCATGGATTATATTTTATTGGAAACAAAGGTTGGTCACGTAGTCAATCAACAATTTCGAAACGACAAAGTTACTGAAAAGTGTAGTTGTCAATGTAAGAACTATAATTATAGTAAAGACTAGTAGGCATACCCGACGTTGCTTGGGATTAAATCAGGAACTGTAATTATAGTATTCATAAGAATTACTGTTTGGTCACCACCAGAGATGCTTTGTTTTTAAATAGAAATTTTTGTTTATTCCATTTAACAATCCTTTTATAATATTCTTCATCCTTCGACTAACAATTCATCTATCTCATTGACATATACAATATAACCACATTGGCGCACCAGTTCTCGTTAGATCAGTGAAGTTGAGCAAAGTTGAGCCTGATCAGTACCAGATGGGTGACCAGTTTTGGAATTCCAAGCGCTGTATATAGAGTTACAAACATTTAACGTCGTCATCTCTCCTGACGATGAGATGATATACATGCGACTGGGGATCTCTTATGAATTTAATACTCCAATGAAACTTCCTTCTTAGGAGGAAGCCGATTAAACCCGCATAGGGTTAGTGCCGCAGTTTCATTTCTTCATTTCCTTTCCATCTCATTAACTGTAATCGATGAACGTTTTTTTTTGTTGTATTTTGGTGATTTCTAAGCATCTTCATGCCGAATTCGGGAACCTGGATAGAATTTCAAAATGAACGTTTTATTTAATCGAAGAGAGTAGATTGTTATCATCACGTTAGCCATTAAATAAAACATTCAGTTTGAAATTCCGTTTAGGTTTCTAGCTTGTAAAAAAGTTTTAAAATATAAGAGAGGTACTTATTTCCAAATTTCTCGGAATTAGACCCAGAAACTTATTCTAAGTCGGAAATGTTGATGTACATTTCAAAAGTGTAGCTGTACATTAAATTTTTTTTTTTATCCAAGTTAGTTCTTAGAAGAAAAAATTAGTATCATATCCACTCTGCGAAATGGCCTGTAGATCTGTTAAATTATTTACTAATATATGGAAGCTCCAAAAAAAAAATACTGCTCTCTACATCGTCTTTTAAGTCATTTATATTGACTCGTCACTGAAACCAAGTTTTGTAGAAGAGCAGCATACAACACGGCTATCAAATTGTAAAAGATTCACCTGAAAAAGTTCGAAGGTTACATCTGCGAAACATTGTAAATATCAAGTTAAGAATAATGTAAAAAAGTACAAATCAAAATATAAGTTTTATAGTCTTTACTTTCAGTCATCCGAAGGTACTGATAAACTCAACGTCGATATGCAGAGAAAGTCTCAGAGAATTCACTGTTTGGAGCATTAAATCATCTCTTTAGACTGATTCTGAGAACACAAATGCCCGATGTTGTCGATTAATTGTGAGAAATTTAGTAACCGCCAGATCTCAACTAATTCAATGTTTCCTAAATGGCAACATTCTTGATTTGAATTTAACACTTGTACCCACGACATATAATTCAACAATCAACACGAGTCATTTAGTTAAGCAACGAGACGTTCTTAACACAACTGAGTTGGTGATTTCAGGGAGGCAGGCACATGTTTTGCCAATACGACCTCTGCACTGTATGAGTCCATTAGCATGAAGGAAGAGGCTTAATCGTCCCCAAAGAAGGCATTTCCTTCCTTGCGGGATTTAATAAGTAATGGAGTTCAGGCATGAACACATCCTGCTGCATTCGTTTGAGTAGATACAAGTTTGCGGCTTCCGCAGGGTCGACTTCACTCGGTTTTAGTCTTAAAACGAATGTAAAAATAGCAGTGATTAATTTTGACCATTTAAACATCTTTGAATGGTGATCCGTTGTAATTACCACAGTTTTGAAAACTGGGGAACTCTTAACACATAATGTTGTTCACACGACCCCCATGGCTTTCTGAACTCAGTCAACCGACTTCGTAATCAACAAGACAGAATAATATAGAATAATGAACCGGGAAGCAGAGGTTCTATTCGCGGTCTAATCATACCAAAGACTAAAATAATGGTATTTGGGTCAGTAATACCAGAAGTCGATTTCTTTCTAAAAATTATTTCTGGCGAGGTCATCTAGAATAGATTCTAAAGAAAAAAAATGTCTAATTCATTTGATTGTAAACTCTTCAAATAGATTTTTGGATCACCAGGCAAATATTTTTCTACGTTTGTTTTGCCTGTGAAGAAAAAACCGATTTTAGTGTCTTTTACCTTGAAGTAGATTTTCACAAAACACTTTCATTAATATGCTTTCAATAACTTCAAAATAAATATAAATAAAAGTTCAAGCGTGGACAACATTTTTATTTTTAGGAGAATCACTTTAACATTGGTGCAAAGAAAAGGAAGTACCCTTTCCTGTAAAGCACAAGTCACGTTTTGACCTCAAATATACGAGCGTCCATAAAACTGCTCGGATGCCAGATTTGTTACCTAATAAATATCCTGCAGAATATAATTATTGTTTATACGTGTCTATCAAATAATTAGCACAGCTATTTTAAAACAAAAATCTGTACTTAATTCAACGGTCATTATTTAGCATAATTATTAGAGTGTTCAGACTAAAAAATTACTTATATATAAAATAAACTTTTATATTTCAAGCTTTTGGAATATGACAGTGTAACGCCTAAATAGGTTACATCTCTTCTAATGGCTTATAAAAAACACTGGTTCAGACAGTTTTGGTTAAATGAACTGTCATCTGAAATTATTTTATGACTAGCAACATCTAAGTATTTCATCGCGTGTGCATACATAATTGATGTTCATATCCCTATTGTCCCAAGTGTTTTTTTACAGTTCATATTGTAATATTAAAAAGACATGTTCTCGTAACTGTTTTTAATTACTCTTTTATCGAGAATTACTCCCTTAAAAATGACGCCACAGATATCTTCTGTTAAACACATCAATATTAACAGTGAAGATTTTTAGTGTGTGGCTTTTTAGCGTTCGTGGTGGTACTACCGTATCTCCACTGCCTATTATACGGTTCTCATATGGATTCCTGGAATAATTTCTGTTCAAGGGAAGTCATGCCTGGTTACTTACTGTTGTAAGGAACAGAATACTCTTTTATAAATTCCTTTTATTAATTTTCATCTCTATTACTTTGATTAATACGAGATTTTGCGCCTTTTCTTTGCTGAGTGGATTTAGTGGTAAAAAACACGTTTTCATCCTGTTTATCATTTGACATCTTCATTTTATTTGCACCTTAAATTTTTTCATTACTTGAATAATTTTTGTCACTGATGTGTCCAACGTTTCAAATGATATATTTTGTCTTTTTATTCAGTTAAATGCAATGTTCGTTTCAGATAATCTTGTTGGAGTCATTATATTCTTTTTTTATTTATTTTTTTTTATTACATTTTCACCCCAAACAAGGCAAATTGCCACTTTGGTGTAGGGGGCTACTATAAGGGGCAGCAACTACTGGGGTACTATGTAGGGATTTGGGCAGCAAGGTGTCGGTTCACGTTACACTTGATATTCTGCACGTCAGGACTGTTGGGGAAGCAGGGACCTGGAATGGAATTCCAGAGTCTTGCGTTTCTGGGGAAGAAACTATTGGAGTAAAAAGATCTTTTACATCTAGGGATCTCTACAGTGTGGGGGTGGGATTTAGCAGCCTGTCGGGTTTGTCGAGGGTGCTCAGGTCGTGGGGGCACAAGTGATTGCAGTTCGTCAGAGCATTCACCGCTAAAATACTTGTAGAAAAGGCAGAGAGATGCAACATTTCGTCGATGGGACAGAGGCTGAAGCTTAGATGCCAGTTCAGGGCCTATCAGGTTTGCGACTCTCTTTTGAACCTTGTCAAGGAGCGAGAGACTAGTAGCAGATGCACCAGCCCAGATGTGGCAGCAATACTCCATACATGGGCGAATGGTGGCCTTATAGAGGTACAGGATACTTTCGGGTGTTAGTAGTTTTCTAGCACGGTAGAGAGAGCCTACCTTTCTTGCAGCGGCCCTGGCAATGCCTTCAATGTAATTGTTCCAACTCATGTTTCCTGTGAACGTTAGGCCAAGGAGTTTGAAAGATGGACTCTCAGATAAAGAGTCGTTGGCCATTGCTATGGGTGGTAGGGAGGGTTTCTTGTAATTATTGAATGAAACTAGTTTAGTCTTGGCAGCATTGAACGCGACCAACCACCTTTGTCCCCATTCCACTACAGATTGGAGGTCCTCCTCTAGTGTTTCTGCCATTTCTTTAGAAATGTGTTCATTCGTCTTCCTGTCGTGTCTGCCATAGAGTGTAGTGTTATCAGCATACATACCCATCTCAGAGGCAATGTTGTCGGGGAGGTCATTTATGAATATCAGGAAAAATAGAGGTCCAAGGATAGAACCCTGGGGCACCCCCGCATTTATATCATATTGTTTAGATGTACGACCGTCGAGGACAACCTGGATTTTTCTCTTATCTAAGAAGGATTTAATTATGTTAAGTATTCTACCAGGTATACCGTATGATCTGATTTTACTGAGGAGACCCTCATGCCATACCCTGTCAAAAGCCTTAGATATATCTAGAGCTACCGCTCTGCCCTCCCCCGCTTTGTCCAGTGAATGGTATATACGTTCAGAGATCACAGTGAGGATGTCTGCTGTGGAACGGGCTTGTCTAAATCCATATTGTTTGTCAGTCAGTAGTTTAGCATCTGTAAGGTGATGGACTAGAGCATGGTTAATTATGGTCTCAAATATTTTGGCAAAAAGTGGGAGGAGGCTAATGGGGCGATAATTTGATGGGTCTGTCCTTTCGCCAGAATTCTTGAATACTGGTACAACAGAATCAGTTTTCCAACAGCCCGGAAAGCAAGCTTCATTAAGGCATTTGTTGTAGAGTTTGGAGAGAACTGGAGCTACTTCGGCTGAGCACTTTTTTAATAGCACAGCTGGGATAAGATCGGGTCCACATGCTTTTGAGGTGTCAAGGTTTTTTATGATAGCATACACCTGAGCAGGGGTGGTTTTCAGATCGTCTAGTGTGGCGTCTGTCCGCATAGGAAAGTCAGGTAGGGGGTGGTTGGAAGGGTCCAGTGTGGAGTTTGAGGCAAACCGACTGGCAAGCATGTTAGCCTTGTCGGTTGCTGAGGAGACAACCTCGTGATTGTTGGTTAGTGGGGGAATTGTTGATTGCCCATTATTTACTACACTGTTGTAGATTTTCCAGAAGTCTCGAGTTCCTAGTTTTTGTGCTTCGATGCGCTTTTTAGTGGTTTCCGTAAATTCTCTCTTAGCTGTCGCTATTTCTTTCTTAACGTTATTTCTAGCTTCTATATACTTCAGTCTGTTTGAACTGGACTGATGTCGGTTAAACCTACGGTATGCATGCTGCTTTTGAGCAATGGCAGTTGCACAAGTCGACGTAAACCATTGGGGAGAGTGGGGCTTACTATAAAATTTCCGCATGGGAACATGCGCTTCGATTGCAGTTTTGAACCAGTCAGTGGTCTCGTTTGCACATTGTTCAGCAGGGAGAGAGAAAATATTTGTCCATGGAGCATCTCTAATTAGTTCCCTGATGGCTTCCCAGTCAGCCTTATTATAATATCTCGTTGTTTTGAGCACTGGCTCTTCAGTTTTGGGTCTGGAGTTTAGGGCGATTTCAACCATTATCACTGCATGATCAGCGTTCCCGAGTGGGCTGTGGGCCTTCGTTATGCAGTCATCGGGAACTGTGGGCAAAAACAGATCTAGAAGTGATGCGTGTTGTTCTTCCTGGTCAGGGAAACGGGTTGCAAACGTAACAATTTGTGATAGGGAGTGATATATAGCGAAGCTATGGGTTGTGCTGCCCGCTGCATCTGTGTGAGTAGAGAATCCAAGCCAGTTTTTGTGGTGGACATTAAAGTCACCAAACACATGTATTTGTGCGCTAGTGTCGAGGGACAGTGCCGTGTCTATGCTGTCAGATACTTTGTTTATTATGGAGCAGTCATGAGTCGAGGGAGAGCGGTAGAGAAAATAATAGTAGCTAATATTGTGTTGCATGTTTAGTCTAAAGCACATAAAGGCTTGATCATCTGTTTCTAGGTTTGTTTCTCTAGTCAAGGGAAGGGTATTACGAATGTAAACTCCAAGTCCGTGCATATGTCTGCCAGAGTCCTTACGGCAGAGTGGGAGATATCCAGGCATGTTAAAGTGGTTAGAGGGAATGGAGGAGTGTAGGTTAGTCTCGCTTAGTGCTAAGATATCCGGGGTATTTGTTAAGAGAAATGCTTCAACATCAGCTAAGTTAGTTCTAAGCCCACGGATATTTGTGAATGAGAGCCTCAAGGGAGGAGGCAAGTTGAATTTGTTTGTCCCTAATCCTGGTTTAAGCTTATTTTTAGATTGTACTGTCGTCATATTTTCTTTTTAAGAGTTTCGGTAAGGGGGAGCTAAACAAGAGGTTATGCGGAGCTTCAGACATGCATCACAAGTAGACCATCAGCTGACCTTTCTCCAATTAGGATTGTGGCCTCAGGAAAGCCCACCGGGGATGAGTGCAGGGTCCCTTTCCATGCGCGTCATGGCACTGCAAACAACCCGATATTATTCAACTGTTGACGGAGCAGCCGCTCTAAGCGCTACCAAAGAGTTAGGGCTCCTGTACTACCAGTCGGGAACAGCAGCCAGGAACTGTCAATCCGGTACCCTCGACCCTTTAGAAGAAGGTCAACCCAATCTAATCGCTCAGGCATATCTTATACTCAAGCACTCCCAAATGTTCAGTTTTAGGGGTGGGGCGTGCTGGGAATGGGGAAGAACGGCGTTCATTGCCCTAGCCAGGAAACAAGATCTACCGCTGGGTGTTTCTGTCGAATCACTGAGATAGTGTCTCTGCGCTTGACTGATAGGCAAAGAAGGAGTATGGAAGCCAGGCGATAGACAGAGCCTATCTACTCCTTAAGCAATTTAGGTTTGCAAACCGGTGAATTTGTTTGAGTCACCAGCTCTAGGAAGGTTGTCATCCAAGACTGAAGAGGCCTCTCTCCCCTTTGGTTTAGTTTCAGAGTTTTCCTTCTCCTAGACGGATGATCTGGGAAGACCTACTGGGTCCGTCAGCCCTGAGAGGGTTTTCTCCGCGCCTAGGTTCTAATCCAGGTATTTCTGCGACCCCGCGTGGTTAGTGTTACTGGGTTAGTTTGTGGGGGATTATATCTCTACTGATTAGTTACACTCAAAGTGATTTAGGGACATGCTATTTACTTGTTAATGGATAAAGGGGGTGGGTGAAGTTCATGCAGTGTAAGCGTCTATGATTGTAAGAGGGCTTGTTAGGGAGGAGACAATGTGATTTTAGCCTTACCCTTTTTTTATTTTATTTATGTTAGCTTAGGTCTAGGATAATGTTACAGTATGAGTAGGTATTAAGAGTTGATATATATATATATATATATATATATATATATATATACATATATACATATACATATACATATATATATATATATATATATATATATATATATATATATATATATATATATATATAAGTGAACGTGTCTGTGTGTCTGTGTCTGTCTGTGTATCTGTGTACATTTCCCTACGCAATAACTGTCAACAACCTACAGACTCGAAATTTGATATACAGGGTACTGAGATTTGGGAAAATCTTTGATCGGTTTTCGGCCAGAAATTTGGCTGTTAAGCGGTCAAAGTTCAACGATTTGACCTTTGAGAACTCTATCAAACTCCTGCGACAATTTTGGGTCTAAACACTTGCAATTTTAGATATAGGTTCCTTGGACATGGATCTAACTTAATAAACTTGATTTGAGCCCAAAACAATAAATGTTAAGGGGTCATAATAGGGGTCAAAGTTAAAAAAAATTGACCGCTTTTTTTTTGCTCAACATACACCTCCAAATACCAGGGCAACGCCGAGTACCCATGCTAGTATATATATATATATATATATATATATATATATATATATATATATATCAAGTGGCTCATCTCTTTCGAACTTTCAATATATATATATATAGCGAAGAGGGGGAGCGGTTTTATTCGGTCATAAAATACGCTTAAATATATTTTCATTTGTCTATATTTCGTATATATTTATTATTATATATTTTTATGGAGTCGTGATTTCAAAAGTAAAAAAAAAAAAAAAAAGGATTTGGGTGCGATCAGCTAGAATCGAAATCTAAAGCAAAACTGTTGCATTCAAAGCTGGTGACGTTACCACTGTACCAATGTGACACGCATATGAACTGATTAATAATAAACGAAGATGAATGTACAAAATCTGTTACGATTTTTCAACCCTTTTAGACTCTTTAAACGCAAATTTAACCGGATAAAGACTTATAAAAGAACGGTCCATAAAACATCTAATCATTTGTGGCCCCTAGCGCCGCTCTGCGGTATTTTGTTTCGGAAGTGATATAGTTTTAATATATAGAGACAGACAGACAGACAGACAGAGAGAGAGACATACCGACAGACAGACATAGTGAGTTTTATAAATTAGATTTATACAAGGTACCTTCAATAAGTTTCCAGACTTTTTTCGTATGGGCACTTTTATTGATAGTACACACATAAAAATATATTCCCCTCGAAGTAATCTTCTCCGGCTGCAATGCACTTTCTGTGACGTTTCAACAACTTTTTGAAGACCCCATGGGAGTCTTCTTATGTGAGCGTGTCAATGAGCCTTGTCACAGCCGCTTTCATCTCATCTATATTCTCTTAACGACATAATCTAAGGTTTTTCTTGAGCTTAGGGAATAATGAAAAGTCACAAGTAGTAAGGTCTTGATTATAGGGAGGGGGAGAAACTCTCTTGATGTCCATCTTCGTTAAATAGTCTGTCACAAGGATAGAGCACCTTTGGGACAAACTTCGAGCAAATATTCCGCATCTTCAGTTCCTCCTGAATGACTGTGTGTACAGTTCCCACACTGACATCAAACTGTGCACTTATTGTCACTATAGACACACGACGGTCCTTATCCATGAACTTCTTTATTTGGACAATCAACTCTGGTGTTCTGACTTCCTTATTCCTCTCATAGCAATAACATACCGAATTTTCAAGTGTCTCCGACAATCTTAAATGCCTGTACAAAAAAGTCTGGAAACTTATTTAATGCACCTCGTATGTGTACTTGTATCTATATGTTGTGTTATAATGGGACAATCTAGCACCAAACCCTAATACTAACAATGATTAACTAGTCGTGAGAGACGCTGACGGAGAGAAATGTTGAAAAAGAAGAGAGTTTGACAGACAGGGGGAGAATAAAAAGAACCTCAACATGTGTTGTAGGCGGAACACACACACACACACACACACACACACACACACACACACACACACACACACACACACACACATATATATATAAATGGAAAATTAAAATTAAATTATGTAGAATTACAGCAAAATTTATTGTTTGGCAATGGAATACAAATAATTTAAGTTAATTTAAATAATCATCTGTACTCCTTTGTCAAACAATAAACTTTGTTGTAATCCTGCAATTTAATTCAGAATTTCCATTTGTATATATTTATATTATTGATCTATTAAGATTTCTTTATCTGCTTGGGATTGTTTTATAAATTTTGATACTAATATTTATTTAGACTTTATGTTTACAGCATTTTATAATCCGTACTCCTACAGTATTTCACTATTTCACTTAGTCTGTCTGTCTGTCTATCTATCTCTCTTCATAATATATATCCTTCATAAGACTCCTTTATTGCTTCGTACAATAAACCCAATCTTTGTTGTTATTTCACCTTATTTTTCTTATATCGAAATTCACGATATAGCAGTGGTGACGAAAAGATTCAAACAATTCACACAGATATAGGATATATGAAAAGTTGACAGTTGAACAGAAAAAGAAAACTCAACAACAACAACAACAACAACAACAACAACAACAACAACAACAACAACAACAACAACGAAAAATGGAATCGTCAACGATTAATTGGGAATAAAATAAATATTTAAGGAAGAAAGCAATTTTATTAGAAAAACAAAACAACAACAACAAAAAACGATGAACATGTTTCTTATTTTTACTAAGTCGTTGGATTGATCAAATAGTTGTATACATACATACACATATACACATGCATATACATATACATATACATATACATAAGAGACTTTTCTTTTAATTTTCTGTTTCTGTTATATTTAGAAATTATGTAGCAGTTGATGGAATTTTCGAAAACAATGTGGTTTGCCATAATTACATTATTTGCAATAATAACGCATTAGGAAGAACAGAATAAATCGATTCAATAAACAAATCGAATGGATCACAATAATTAAAACAATAACAACAATAATTAAAACAATAACAACAATAATTAAAACAATAACAACAATAATTAAAACAATAACAACAATACTTTAAACAATAACAATAATAATTAAAACAATAACAATAATAATTAAAACAATAACAATAATAATTAAAACAATAACAACAATAATTAAAACAATAACAACAATAATTAAAACAATAACAACAATAATTAAAACAATAACAACAATAATTAAAACAATAACAACAATAATTAAAACAATAAAAAAAATAATTAAAAAAATAACAACAATAATTAAAACAATAACAACAATAATTAAAACAATAACAACAATAATTAAAACAATAACAGCAATAATTAAAACAATAACAACAATAATTAAAACAATAACAACAATAATTAAAACAATAACAATAATAATTAAAACAATAACAACAATAATTAAAACAATAACAACAATAATAACAATAACAATAATAATTAAAACAATAACAACAATAATTAAAACAATAACAACAATAATTAAAACAATAACAACAATAATTAAAACAATAACAACAATAATAACAATAACAACAATAATAACAATAACAACAATAATTAAAACAATAACAACAATAATTAAAACAATAACAACAATAATTAAAACAATAACAACAATAATAACAATAACAACAATAGCAGTAGTTAGACTTGAAAAAAGCAAATATTAAAAAAGAAGCCTTGCAAAATTTATTAAAAAGCAATTAGAGAAAAGAGAAGTCGCAAAATATATTTTTCCGCCAAAATGGATCACTAATTTTTTTCAAAATTTCACGAAAAACTTATGGACAACGTAAATTTCAGAAGGTACGAAACAATGACGAATGAAAAATTAATTGTTATTACAAAAATTAGGACAATATGAAATCTGCCGAAAATAAAAAAAAGACGATTGAAAATATTTGTCAAATGTGACAGTTTATTTCACATATGTTATAAATGCCTAAATGTTATCGAGAAAGAAGACAAGGACTTACATACTTCGGAAAAGTAAATTCGGAATTAAAGAAATTAAAGAAGTCATGTATAAATATCTAATTTTTGTTCAGGGTTTAACTGCAGCAAAGATAAAGAAAAATGTTCGAGAATAATTTCAATTATGGAAAAAATTACGGAAATAGCGTTACAAAAAGTTACATCAGAATGTCAAAAGTTACTGAATATAAAATGCAATAATATAAGTATAGAAGAAAAAGATAATACATAAAATACAAAGATTGAAACAACGAATAAACAAAAAAAATATTGCTGAGAATGGGGGTAAAAATTCTTTTAGAAAGTGGCTTTTATTTCAAAAGGGTATAATGCGATGTATGCAAGAAGGAAAAAGAACAGAAGCGTAAAAGAATAAATAAGATTGGGTCTACAAAGATCCGAAACACTTTAAAAATTCATAGTCATTAAAATAAATGTCCAAAAGGTAAGCTGCCTTATTGATACAGGAAGTGACATAGCCATAATCGATTTAGTTAAGTGGGAAAATTGGACGATCGAAGTTACAAAATACTGAGCAAATTTCCAAAAATGTTTATGAAAATCAGTTATAATTCAAAGGGGAATTTTACACGTATGTGTCATTAGATAATAAAAAATTCAAGGCTAAAATCTATGTCATATCCAGAAGAAATTAAAATCTGTACAGCATCAACGGAATGGTACTATTTAATTTATTGGAGAAACCGTATTATGCGTTTTTAGAAACTGAAATGTGTAGGAGATAGAGAAATCTAAACTGACAGAAAAAAAATGTCAGAGATTTAAAAAGTGAATTTTTAAGCGTATTTTCTAATGGATTGGGCTGTTGCATGAAGACTGAGGTAAAATTCGAACTAAAGGACAATGCAAGACCAGTATTAAAACTCAGAAAGGAAGGCTCCATTGTCATCATTAGAAATGATAGACAAGAAATTACAGAGACTTGAAGAAATTAGAGTGATTAAAAAGTTTATTACTCAGAGTGTGCGTAATCCATAGTACAAAATAAAAAATAAGAGTATATGCTGATTTTGCAACATGTCTAAATGTTGTAACAAAACAGATAAAATTCGAGCTAAAGGACAATTCAAGAATAGAATTCAAACCAAAAATAATGTCTCTATTTTCATTAGAAATGATAGACAAGGAATTATAGAGACTTGAAGAAGTAGCCATGATTTAAAAAAATTGATTACTCAGTGTGGGTGTCACTCACAATATGTCAAAGACAAAGAAAAAGATTAGAATGTGTGCTGATTTTTACACAGATCTAAATGACTGTTTAAAAGACCATAGCTGTTTACACAAGAGGAAGTCTTTTCATAGTTGAATGAGAGAAAATTTTCTCGAGAATTGATCGATCTGAGGCATATGTGCAGATCAAAGTCAAGGAGGAATGTGCAAAATATCTGACAATTAACATACATAAAAGATTATTTTCCTTAAAATGTTTGAGTTTCGGTTTGAAAGTAACTCCAAATTTATTTCAACAAATTATGGATACGATACTGATCTGAATTTAAATATACTTAGACTTAGATGACATTCTGATAAAAAGTAAAAGTATGGAAGAACACAAATTTCATATTCGAGAAGCATTCAAGAGAATTGAAAATTACGGATTTAAAGTGGGCTTTGAAACATGTGAATTCATTATGAACGAAATCGAATATTTAGGTCACATAATTGATCATAAAAGAAGGAAACCTAACCTAAATAGAACAGAAGCTATAAGAGACATACCTACACCGGATAATATAAGAACATTTCAGTCATTCCTGGGTTTAGCAAATTACTATAGTCTGTATGTTCCAAAAATGCATGAATTCAAAGCACCGTTAAATGAATTACTAAGAAAAGGAAACATAGCATTGGACAAAAAATACAAAGAAACATTAAAATGATATAAAACAGTGTTTTTACATCGGATCTAACTGTCGCATTACGACCCGAAAAAACAATTTATTGTATCATCAGACGCAAACGAATATGGTTTATGAGCTGTGCTTTTACACAGATTTGAAAGGATCAACTAAACTGATTGCTTATGATTCAAGGGTTTTATTATCAGCGGAAATAAATTATAGTTAGATCGAAAAATAACTTCTTCAATTGTGTACGCCATAAAAATTTCACAGGTTTATTCATGCCATTCGTTTTACAAACATATCACAAACCACTCGATTTGCCAACTCATACAGCAAACATATTACAAATCTGGGTATTATTTTTCTTGATTACAATTCCAAAATGCAATAATTGCCATCGAATAAAATCTCTACCACGTATTTGTGGATTTTAAGATAACCTTCGACCGAGCATGGCATGCATCACTTTGGGCTACCATGAGGTTGTGCAATATCAATACCAACCTCACCAGAGTCATCAAACATCTGTCTGACGAAGCAATCAGTGCTATTTATTTTGATAATAGCAAATAATTCAGGACAACATAGTGAGTGAAACAAGTCTGTTTGCTTTCTTCGACATTATTATCATCTTCCTGGAAAGAATCATGGATGATGCCCTGGAAGACCATATTGCGATAGGTAGAACCGTCACAAACCTTAGATTTGCTGACGATATTGATGACCTGGCAGGATGTGAAACAGAAATAACCAAGCTAGTTCAATGTTTAGACAAAATCACTATAGCATGCAGATCAGTGCCGAAAAAAAAACAAAAACAAAAAAACTAATGACAAATAACAATGCACTACAGACATCAAAGTGAATAATCAGAAACTGGCAACTGTAAACAGTTTCAAATATCTTGGAGAAATTATCTCAGATGCAGTGTCAAAACCTGAGATATCAGCCAGAATTGACTAAATCATCGCAATCGTAAAAAAAAACTCAACCTAATATGAAAAGATAGGAATATATCACTCGAATCAAAGATCAGACTCATGCGTTCGTTAATAATATTAATATTCTCGTATTCTTGTAAATTCCATCCTAGAATATCTAGAATGAAAGTGTTGATAGCTTAATAAACGGAAAAATGTTTTGGGAGGACGGTATAGTCTAAAAAAACGTTTAAAATGGTCAATATAATAAAAGGAGATTTTCTATAAAATATATATAAATCAATTGAGATCCCTACACATATAAATAGTCGAAAACCACATAAAATTACCAATAGAAGTGTCATACGACACTTTATAAATTAACCACCCCCATCAATAATGAAATACCGATGGAGATAACATCAACTTCAAGAATTTCTGATTCTCCAAAACTAAATATACACTAGTTCGAACATTGAGAAGAAATGAAAGGAATAGGAAAAGGACTAAATGCTCAACATTAAAAAAAAAAAAAAAATCAAAATGTTAAGAGCAAAATTCTAGGGAAGAATTTAGCTCGGGAAAGGTGTTATAATGGAACAACCTAGCACCCCTCGAACATTAACAATGGTTAAACACCAACAGAAAGAAATGTAGAAAAAGGAAGAGAGTTTGACGCACAGACAGAAGAAGAAAAGAAAGGATCTCCACGCGCATTGTAGGCGGAATCCTTTTCTATACTTACACACACACACACACACACACACACACACACACACACACACACACAATATTTTTGCCTCATAATGAGGATAGAGATTTAATTGCTGCCCACCGCAGCAATATGTGGCACAAGACCGGAAAGTGGGGATCCAGCAAGCTCCCCTAAAGGAGGGGCACTCCTGCAATTGTAAATATTGCCTGAGTAACCCCGCCGGCATTCCTCGCTCAGGGCGCCTCAGGCAGTAAACGATAAACTTACTCCACCGAAAAGCCCAGTGGCAAGGCCTGGGAGGGTGGACCTTCTAGGTATTACCCAGGCGGCGTACCTCAGTCCGACAGGTGCTGGGCCGGTTCCCGACCTCTCACCTGTCGGGCTGAGTGTCAAGTGACGAATCCTTGACGAGTACATCTACCCTGTCTCCCTGCAGCCGAAGCCGTTAGGAAACCTTCCCCATCACGAGTAATGGGGGTATGGCCCCTCACAGTTGGGAGATTCTATTTATAAACGCTGTTGCTAGGAACTGACGAATCAAATTCAATCACGTTCTGCTCTCAACCAATCAGAAACCAGAATTGTTCCATAAAAATGAAACCTTTTTAGCAACGTTGTATATGATTTCTTCGTGTGAACACGAGAAGGATCTTTTGCTCTTTGGCTGAAAAATTATAAAGACCGGAACCTGGACAGAACAGCTGTCCACTGAGAATTCGTCATCTCCAAGACTTGTATAGAATAACTAACCATCGGAAACTCTGATACTATTTGCTAATAATAACCAACAAAATTTCAGTGTGATCAGATAAAATAATTTTGGTTTTTGAGACAAAGAAAAGTTCTTTGTTATGGTTGTAGTTAGACGAGTTATTACTGTGAATGCTTTGCAGAGGCAAGCCAGAAATTTGAGCTCAGCTGAGCAAGGACAATGAAAACAACGATCGACCAGTAAATTTCAACTTTCTGAGAGAGGAGCCGTAAGGAACAGAATGATCTCCCCACTGCATTGCGAAGTTGATTTTGCATTGAGCGGGTAAAAGTTTTTGCTAAGATCGATAAAGTGGACATTATCTGAATAGATTGTTATGGATAAAGCGAGGATGCGTTTGTTCATCATGAGACCGTCATCCAAGGCATTACATCCTTTTTGTGGGGGGGGTAGTATAGCATATGTTCTGTCTTTTCGGATATATGTAACGTACATCAACAAGAATTAACCGTTCTGTAATAAACTAAACACTTACATTAAATAATTCATTGGCCTTCCGGCTACAAATAAAGTGTAGTATCGGTTCTGATACTACGCTTAGTCTATTTTGTCTTCAGTCAGTGAATAAGGAATCCTTCTAGATTGAGGCAATTTTTATTTTTGTTACAATCCATAACATCGC